>NW_023995139.1:0-148071 GCF_015586225.1 Lucilia sericata | reverse complement strand
CTATAGTCTAGTCTATAGTCTAGTCTATAGTCTAGTCTATAGTCTAGTCTATAGTCTAGTCTATAGTCTAGTCTATAGTCTAGTCTATAGTCTAGTCTATAGTCTAGTCGTCTATAGTCTAGTCTATAGTCTAGTCTATAGTCTAGTCTATAGTCTAGTCTATAGTCTAGTCTATTTTTCTCGGAAACTATAAGAGATAGAGTGAAAACAAAGAAAATCTGTGATCACTTTATTTCCCACTGAAGACCCGATATATGAGTGAAAACATAAAGTCCATTTTCTCGGAAACTATAAGAGATAGAGCGAAACAAAGAAAATCTGTGATCACTTTCATTTTCCACTGAAACCGTTTTCTGAGTTGAAATATAAAAGTCCATTTTTCTTTGAAACTATAAGAGATAGAGCGAAAACAAAAAATCTGTGATCACTTTCATCACCACTGAAAACCGTTTTCTGAGTTGAAATATAAAAGTCCATTTTTCTTGGAAACTATAAAAGATAGAGCGAAAACAAGAAAATCTGTGATCACTTTTGTTTCCCACTGAAGACCCGATATATGAGTGAAAACATAAAAGTCCATTTTTCTTGGAAAATATAAGAGATAGAGCGAAAACAAAGAAAATCTGTGATCACTTTGTTTCCCACTGAAAACCCGATTTATGAGTGAAAACATTAAAGTCCATTTTTCTTGGAAACTATAGGAGATAGAGCGAAAAC
This sequence comes from Lucilia sericata, assembly GCF_015586225.1. Lineage (NCBI taxonomy): Eukaryota > Metazoa > Arthropoda > Insecta > Diptera > Calliphoridae > Lucilia > Lucilia sericata. Next base: position 147,354 of record NW_023995139.1, on the reverse strand, counting down.
AAAGAAAATCTGTGATCACTTTCAATTCCCACTAAATACCCGATATATGACTAAAAACACAAACTCTATTTTTCTCGGAAACTATAAGAGATAGAGCAAAAACAAAGAAAATCTGTGATCACTTTCATTTCCCACTGAAAACCGTTTTCTGAGAGGAAATATAAAAGTAAATTTTTCTCGGAAACTATAAGAGATAGAGCAAAAACAAGGAAAATCTGTGATCACTTTCATTTCCTACTGAAAACCGTTTTCTGAGTGGAAATATAAAAGTCCATTTTTCTCGGCAACTATAAGAGATATAGCGAAAACAAAGAAAATCTGTGATCACTTTCATTTCCCACTAAATACCCGATATATGAGTGAAAATATAAAAGTCCATTTTTCTCGGAAACTATAAGAGATAGAGCAAAAACAAAGAAATCTGTGATCACTTTCATTTCCCACTGAAAACCGCTTTCTGAGTGTGAATATAAAAGTCCATTTTTCTCGGAAACTATAAGAGATAGAGCAAAAACAAAGAAAATCTGTGATCACTTTCATTTCCCACTGAACACCGTTTTCTGAGTGGAAATATAAAAGCCCATTTTTCTCGGAAACTATAATAGATAGAGTGAAAACAAAGAAAATCAGTGATCACTTTCAATACCACTGAAAACCGTTTAAATAAACTCACCACAATTTAACTAAAATTTCAGCTCTCACATATGCCATAGTCATACCATTGTATACCATTACACAAGAATTCGTATGGAAAAAAGTTAAATTTTATTTTTCCGCCAGACAAGAAGAAATAATGATTGATTGGTAAAAGAAACGGATGGATAAAACGTTGGTTGATTTGGTAGTACTTTAAGTCAGTTTATTTTTAAGTTTTTCTTTTATGTATAAAGATCAATCCACACATCAATACGTTTTGTATTGGCTTGTGGAGTTACATATATACATTTTTTGTCGATATATGTAAATATGATTATAAAACTATTGTTGTGTTTGTTGTCTTTTGTTGTAGAACATATAAAAGGGAAATGAAATTGCATGCTTTATGCAGAATACGATTTGCATGTGGAAGTATTTTATGTATTGTTGTATGGTCTGGAATAATTTTAAATCAATTGGTCAAAGGCTTATGCCGGATGGATGAATTTTCTTTGAGAGTGGATTATACAATAAGTAATTTGAGTAGTGTCACGCGATAGTAACTTTCAATGTTGGTAGAATAGTATGGAGATTTTCGGAATAAGGCCTTACAGAATGGACTGAACTTTCACGAAAATCGAATTAAGTCAAACAATAAAATGGGGCGAGATTTAGACTATTAGTGGGTCAGAACTCGAACAATATTTTATAAATAATTTTATACTCGCCTTGCAAGATGTAGCCGACGTTGTGATCCCCGCGACGACATGTTACCTTGATGAAACTTCCCCGAACAAGAGAACTTATTTTGTCTGGTACCATGGGAACCGGTAGGGCTGCAAGCCAAATTTTCGGACTTGGCTTGTCTCGGTTATTCTAGAGGTCCTTTCCGGGCTCATGTTGGCTGTTCTTGAACCCAAAAGCGGGAAGAAAATGTTGGTTTATAGACTGATACATGAGAGATGTCTTTGGGGTGCACGTAATGGTTGTGATAAGACCCAAAATACGGCAAGAGAATATTGGTTTAAAGACTGATGCATGGTGAAATTAATATTTTTGAAAAAGTTCGGTACAGTGGAGCAAAATGTTATGAATGAATTAGTGTTAAATGAATAAGATACAGTGTGAGTCAGGTACTGGATCCGGAAAGGTGGGTAGAGAATGTTGGATTACAGACTGATGTGAAAGTTCGTAGTTAAGTTCGGTGCTGTTGCTTAAAAAAGCAGATACCCCCGAGAGGAGTGACTGTTGGGCTAAATGTTGTTAATGAATTGGTGTTTAATGAAAAAGATACAGAATGAGTCTGTAGTATATGGACCTTGCCACATATATAAGTATGAATGAGTCGAATTTTTCTCTTGAATTTGTCGGAATGGCATCTTATTCAAATGACATCTCTTTGTTGTTAGGATATGTCCAGGTTTGACTCTGTTCATACCTCTGTGAGCAAGAATTTTTCTTCAGCTTATTTAATGGATTCGTGTTTCGATCTTGCTATAACGTCTCTAGGTGCTGTTGCCCGAATCAACAGAGATCATTCTATCTAAAGAAGTGATGTTTTAGAATTTTGGATGTATCGCATCTCTAGAGTTAAGGGCCAGCGATGGACAGAGAATAGATAGATTAAACGTATGTTTCTTGCAAGCCTCTTCGACTTCTGAGCATTTTGATGTTACAAATATTACAGCTTCATCTTTGGTTGCATATTAGTGGCACCAGTCATTGCCGGGTCCCTTCATTTCAACTGCAAATGCTTAATAAACGGTTTCATTCTAATCCCATCCAAAAGAGTATTAATTAGTTTTGGAGTTGTTTCATCGAGATGTATTGGATTCATTTTCCAATGAAGGTATGATTAGAGTAGCAATTATCTCGTCTTTTTTATGTTAACGACTCACACCCGCAGTCGCTATTCAGATTTGAGCTCAAGAAAAACTCGGGAGTTATCGTTAAATATTGTTTGTCTTTCGACAAACCTTAGTTGCAAACCTGCTTCGTTCGTAATACTTCGTATAACTATTGTAAGTTACGCATTATTTATATTCGTGTACTGCGGGTATCTAGTGAAATGCTTTTGATTTTAACTTTGTTCGCGACCCCATCTTCTTACACGAAGGTATTGATCGAGGACTATTTCAGAAATAATGTGGAATAACCTGACAATTGGTCCGAAAAATACTGCAACTATTCTCCCTCTCTCTGGAAAAAAGTTCCTTTTTGTGGACAACTGAGACTGAGATTTTCGGAATCTGTACTGATACTATATATCTTAGACTTGTTCACTACTATTGGAAGCCTTTTAACGATGTAACGAAATATTCGAACTAGGAGCTGATGGGTTTTTGTTCATTTAGACATATCTGGAAATAACACAGCTGATTAACTGACGAAATCGGCATATTACTTTTATGCTGGAAAATCCCTCATATATCGAGAACATTATAGTCTGTTCAGCTCAGATAGTCGACATGAAAGCTAATTGGGTCACATCACTGTGCTCCAAGAATATTGGCTTGGTTGTAGAGCGTGCATTTAAGACTGTTGGTAGCTATGATGGTGCAAAATGTTTGCTTACTTGATATGCAGAATCTATGGAATATTCGTAAGACTATTAATAGGTCGAGATATTCTAAGTTTCGAGTATGATCATCGAACTAGGAGCTGATGGGTTTTAGTACATTCAGATATATCTGGAAATAACACAGCTGATTAACTGACGAAATCGGCATATTACTTTTATGCTGGAAAATCTCTCATATATCAAGAACATTAGGGTTTGTTCGAGGTCGAGATATTCTAAGTTGGAGTATGATCATCTTATGGAACCAAAAAAGTCGGCCTTAAAGGTAGACAGACTTCTTATAAAACCTGACACAATCTACCTGTAATAATCATTACTTTCGGACTCAGTATTAAAATCTAAGTATAATGAGAGATCTGCGGTCGTGCAAGAAAATTATTTGCAGACCAAGCTTCAGAGACAATATGACCATGGATCGAAAAAGTATTGAATTTAAACTGTATTTAAAAAGCAGGATGATTTCTGATTAAAATAAAAAAATCCCTAGTTAAAACTAAATAATATTACTTTTCCCCTCCAAATGTAACACTCATTGGGCCCCACTCTACTAAATAATACAACGACTACGAATTGTGTGTAAATAAAACTGGCGACAAATGTAATTTTCAGTAACAATTGCTCATAGTGGTATTTTGATTAATCGTCGATTTACATGAGAATTCCACAATGACACAAAAATCATGTTGTTGCCAACGGAGCAAAAAAATAAAATAAAAAAAATATTAAAAATTTCGTTTAATAATGATTTTTTTGTACTTTGGCAATTTTTCCTCCTTTTGAATTTTGTCCTTTTTTCAATTTCCATTTATTTGCTGCAATCGCTTATTTATGTTCAATACAATTTGTATTCTCGTCGTTTTATTTTTATTTATTTATATACATTTTGTTTTCTGCAATTTTTCCCTGTTATTTATTTTAACGAATAGTTTCCGTTTGTAATATTTTTTCATTTCTGGGGTTTCCTGCTTATGCAGGAATACAATTTTTTTTTTTACAATAAATAATTTGTTAAACTATAAAAATAGTAAAAATGTGGAGGAAAAAAAAATGAAAAACATTTTATTTATTGATTGACTGAGTGAATAGCTGACCTCAAACGTAAATGTGTAGACATACGAGAACGCAGTGTAAATACTCATGCAATTCGGGGAGGTGGATTACTGAAGCTTTACGGATTATAATTAACTTCGACAATAGGCTTTAAGGCTTAGTTACTCTTAAAGCTACAAACAATTAAAAAAAGGATCAAAGCGTCTTCCCTTTATATTTCTTTGGAACACTAAGCGACCACTGTTTACTTGCGGCTTAATAAACGGACAAATCGGATACATTGACTTCTTGTAAAACTGCTGGGAATATGCAAACATATATATATACACATGCTGATACACATACACCAACCAAATCTCCATACATTTTGCCAGCAAAGTCCAAGTCCTAGAGTGGTGGTTAAGTGGTTGTAAAATTGTATATATTTGGTATGTTTCATTTGGCAAAAATAAATTGGATGCATATTTATTGTAAAAGCCACTACTGTTATGGTTGCAAATAGCAACAAAAAAAGAAATCAAAAATTCTTTAATAAAAAAAATAAATTGAAAATATTTTCGTTACATATTTTTAGGCTGTCAATGAAAAATACAATCAAATAACTTAATAATAATATTCGTATTGTTGTATGAGTTGTATTGTATTGCATAAATCATTGCTAACACCACCATGGTTGGGATTTATTAAATGTCATTAATTAATATTAGAAAAGTTGTTAATAAATGGTATTTGATTTTCATTCATTTTTGCGGGTGTTCGGGAAAATAAAATAGATATAAATAAAATAGATTGTAATAAATAATATTTATTCTTTATACACTAGAATGATTTGGGAATTATTATTAATTCTATTATATTTTCTGCATTGTAAAGGTGTTTCTCAGGAAGCATTGAACCATTTTGAATTCCTATAGTCAAATACACTTTATACATTCGCAAACAATATGCAATGGGTTCGTTTAAAGTCAGATCCATTGATTACAATTTGCTTATGGTTAGTCCAAAAAATATTGTGATTAGGAACATACTATAACTGATGACATTTATCTCCCTTTATTAGTGTTGCTTCATTACATATTCAGATTTTAATATAGGACGAAACACCCAACAACGTTTAAAGATAATGTTGGATCAGAAGATAGGTTTGTGCGTTTTTCATTGAAGAAGAGCGATAATAACTTGGCCCCTTTACATATGTCCAGATTATTCCACCTATTTTCAGCCTTCTGAAGAAGAAATCTAAAGATACTGCTCTTTGTAAAATCTAACGGAGTTGCTACTGAAACGGCGTTGGAGATATAAAGAGCAGATCCCGTTTTGGCAAGATCGGGATCTGCTTTCCATATAGTCCTTATGCGCAGGGACCCAAACAAGGGTAATGTCAGACAGGTGACCCAGCCTTGACAGATCCATCTTGCGTTGTCTGACTAATAAGGAGTGGTAGTATAAGAATTTAGTGAGAGGAGTGACGCTTGACTATCGACAAAAATTTCTATGTTGACGCGAATATTGAGGTCATGTAGTATCCTATCGGCTGACAATTATCGCAAATATTTCAGCCTGGAAGACACTACAATTGTTGGGAAGACGATGAGATATACTTACCCCAGCTTCTGCACAAAGACGCCAGAACTGACCACGCAGTTCATATTTAGAACCATCTGTAAAGATTCTGGTGATACAATCAATCATCATTAAAATACCGAAGAGAGGATTGCAACAGTTTAGTATGGAATCTTTTCCCTTTATACCTATTATTTTGATCTTAAAATGTTGAGTATATCAAATACTTAAGGTGGTTGTCTTGATAGACCAGCTCAGTCTTTATCTAAGCATTCTTCATTATGTGAAAGCAGTCGATGTCTTAAAGCGATAATATATTTGGCTGGCGCGTAAGGCAAGCGGTATTTCCAGTAAGAATACTGTAAATTACATTAGAAAATCTATTATGTGGAGTCTTATAAGATGGTGCACTATATCTAAAGTCCCCCCGGGGCATGTTTCCTTGATGAAAGACCCTCATCTTGGAGGTTCCTTCGGGATCTACGTAGTGGCTGTAGTTTAAACCAAATTCGCGGGAAGGGGGTGCTTGGTTAGAAGATTGATACACGGTGAAATATAAATTTTGGGGATAAGTTTCTGTTACAGCTCCTAGTTTCTAAGATCGGTATAAACCACATGACTGTGGATTAATAAAATGTTGGAATTGAGCTGATGAATGCAAAGATTGGATATGTGATGGAAGTGAGATATATCATTCAGATACTTGTATCTGATGGCCGAAGGGATCTTGAGTTGTATGTGGAGATGTCGGAATGACAGAAGGTGTGACGGTTGAAATGTTGGTGAAATTGGTTGAGACCTTACGGAGCTATAATACCTTAATCTTTAATTTATCGGCGATTTTCCTTCATGGCGATCTTTAAAGAGTTCCAAAGATGTACTGAGGTGAGTTTTTAGATGATTAGAATGTTTATAGGAACAGAGCATTCCTCATAACATCAATAGGGTGTTTTCACCTGATGTTGGGTCCACCCATTCTATCGACTCTAACCATTTATTGCCTTTTCCTGTGTCGGGGTTATATTGTACTTGCTCATGACAACTGTCGTTCCCCAACGGGACTATTATGGTAAGAGATTAGATAGGTCGAATACTTGCGCAAAGTGCACGTATACTGGACCGGAAATTCCATATACGTAAATTGCCACCTGCGTGTAAGAAGAACAATGGTGCGGTGGAGAGTCGTTATAAAGCCCAGTGGTTGAAAAAGGCCACAGTGAAATAGACCAACACAACAGGTGTTCACGTAAAGCACTTCGACATTAATTAATCATCTAAAGTGATGGCTTTAGAACTGTTATATGTTATACCAAGTCTATGATGCACTACCACATAATAATTATAACCTACAAGTCAATAAAAGTTGGTATAAAGGCTAATATATGAAAGAGGAATGTAATGAAGCTGAATACAAGGAATATTTCAAACCTTACCTTAGTTATCGATAGGAAGCTGGTAAGAAAAGCGATTTGGAGAACTATTTGAAAATGACTAAGAATAGTTTTGCAATGGCACGTACTATCTGGTTGTCCAGCTCTATCAACATCACATCTAAAATAGGATGGAGTATGTAAAGTCAGCGAGATTTCAGCAGCTCATAATAGTTAGGACCCTTATTGTAACGTCATGTTCTTTGGGTGTTGATTTGGCTGCTTTGCCGAGCTTCACATATGACCTCTTACGTTTGAGGTTATCGTAAAGAAATAATTTTTTATCTCAAATCATGATTGATTACAAAGTTGATCTTCTCATATAGCGTTCAAACAGCATTTCGGGCATTAATCATTCGAAATCACGACTTCAATTTGTATGGCACCCCATTCCCTTGCTTTTGAGCGCATCCTGCTGCTCGCTAGCAATTTGAAATTGCAAACTTACGTAGCTCCCAATGATATTGCAAGCTCTTGTTAAGTTGTATATCATTGGTTAATGCTTTCATTCTCGGTGTTCAAACTTGACGGCCTGAACGATCTTTATATCCATTTTAAAAATGCCACTTATTTTGGGGAATCGGTTCACCGATACGTATACGTATTATTTAATTTTTCTGTCACAATTTTAATAAGATATAATTTGTTCAGTTTTTTGGCTGTTATTATTATGGAGGCTAGGCGAAAAGATCGACCGATATTCCCCATTTTCAATGCCAGACAAACTGCAGCAATAGAGAATAATTTTGCAAAATTTCAGCTCCCTATTTCCATTCTACCTCTATCGTACTTTCAACAGACGGACGGACATGGCTAGATCGTCTTAAAATTAAGTAAGGACCCAGAATTTTATATACCTATATGGCTCTACAATCAATATTTGATGAGTTATAAAAGGAATAACAAAATCAATATACTCCCATGCATATAACTTTGGACTCATTCATGATTTTTAACAATTCTTTCACTGTTTGATATATAAATTTGTTATTAAGCAAAGGAAATCGGGAAATATTTGGACCTCTGTTCAACTCAATTTATAACTTGTTGAATTTTTGGTGGTATCGCGAAAAATATAGATGAAGGTGCAATAATTGTCATGTTCCACGACTTCTTTTTTCCAGTATTATTTAACAATATCACACAATATGTCTACATATCTCTATCTTTCTCATAGATATAAATTTACCATAACTGTCCGACCTATTTTCTTTTAATTCAATAATACCTCTAGGATATACATATACTTACTTTGAAGGCGCACTCTTTTTTTTTAATATCCGTTAAAAAAACTTAAATTCAGCACAAATAAGTTTTAACTACATGAACCAAATATGGTGAGAACTCATTTTATATGACACAATTTCATTATGATGAAATCCCATTGCAATTCTTTATACTCAACATACTAAAAGTGTTTTATGAGAAACCAGGATATAAAAAATAACAGAAACGTCAAACTACAAATAAACTTTTGGTTCAATGGGCAAGTTTGCACTCACTTACAAATTTATTTTGTTGTGTGCTGCACTCACATTTAAATGCACCAAAGCAATATAAGTCCACAATGGCTAATAGCACCACTCACTCTTGCTCTCTTTTAAATGTTAAAGTCAATTTACAGTTTATATCAAGTGAAATACTGGTTAGTGGACTAAAAACAGACACATACACACTCTTATATGCTAAAAGGATAACATATGAATTTCCCTGTGGTACACATATATACATATGTACATCTATTTGTATTTTTTTATACCCTACACCACTTTAGTGGGGAGGGTATATTGGATTTGTGCTGATGTTTGTAACATACAAAAATATTCGTCCTAGACCACACCGTCCGTCCGTCTGGCTGGCTGGCTGTCCATGTAAACCTTGTGCGCAAGGTACAGGTCGCAATTTTCAAGATATGGGATGAAATTTGGCACGCACGTTTTATTTGACCCAAGGACGAAGCCTATTGAAAATGGTTAAAATCGGTCCATTATTCCACCTAGCCCCCATAGAACAGAACCCCCCAAAAAGAGCTTCTGAGCTCATAATTATTTAAATATACAGATATATCGATAAAATACGGCACAACTAAGTTTTATAGAGGTCTTGATAACCCTGCCAAATTCATAAAGATCGGGCCCCATTTGACCCTAGCTCCCATACAAAGTCCCCTTCAGAAAATTACTTGAATGTCCCAAATTAACTTATAACACAAATATCGCGATGAAATTCAGCACAATAAAATATTATGTAAATATAAATATATTCACAAAATTTTATCGGGCTTGGTCCATATTTGCCCCTAGCCCCCATATAAAACCTCTTTCAGAAAATTAGTTTTTCATCCATAAATTGCTTAAATGTATCGGAACAAGGGAATATTGAAGATAAATGCGATATTATGAAAAATAAATCACATTTAATATTCATAACTGGTGTAGGGTATCATATGGTCGGCCACGCCCGACTATACTTTCTTACTTGTTTACACATTATGCGTAAGTATTTCTCTGGCAGAATTTTATGCGAAAGTCATAAGTCGCTCTGTCAGTTGGTTTTTACAACAAAGAAATTTCATTTAAAATTTGTTTCTTTTTTGTTGCTTTTTTAATTGAATTGAGTTTTATTCCTTTTTTTAAGTAATTGAAATGAAAAGATATGGTCATGTAATATCGAAAGAAGTGAAGCTTTATATCCAAACAATTACCTTGGAGATATCCTTTACCTTATTCTCCGTAATAGGTTAATCACTTCCTGAAAACCTATTAGATATAAATATAAGTTTTCATATACTAAGGTTCCAATAAATTATGTTAATATTCATTATGAATTCATTATAAAAATATTATGATTTAATTAAAATCTTTATAATACCAATGATGTAATCTTGTATAACCAATGCAAAACTGTCCCTTATTGTTAAACAAATAGTCATTTCATTATGTATGTATTATTCATGAATTTTTCAAAGGCCTACTCAATAGAAAATTTTTCATACAATTCTGCATTATTTAAAAGCAAACAAAAGAGAAGTCATTTCATTAAAAATACTAATAAAAATTGATATTTTGTTAATAAATAATAAAAAGCCAAACTAATGAGTTCAATGGAATACAATAAAAGAAAACAAATTAAAGTGTTTAACAACAGGTAGTTCTGATGAATGAAGGGGACATGAATTATGTTTGGTTATACCCTACAGTAGGGCGAATGGAAACGTAGTGGTATGTTAGTTAGTTAGTTAGTAGAACGCCTATGCCTCTATCATGAAAAATATTAGTGGGAAATCGTGCTCAATCTTCTCGAAGTAATTCCTTAGAATTTTCCAATCAGAGTTTCCGAGGAATGTAATATCTTAAATAATATCTCTTCCTAGATATGGGGATGTAATTTCGACGCATCCTGGCATTAACAAAGAAAGTTTACGAGACTTTTACTGTCCTCTTTGTATGCTTTACATTTTTCTGAATCCCTCTTGCTCTCGTTAGGGTCGCTCAATATGGTATTTAAGTATTTGTATGGAATTCTGTTCCGATTGACCTGTAAACCATATATAACGCAAAGATTACCCTAAAATAGCATTCTGTTAAAGCTTCCGTATAGTCTAATACAATCTTAGACTTAAACATCCTAGCTCATATCGCCCAGAAGTTAGGCTGTGAGTAAATATGTTAACCTGTGTAGGTGTTAAATTTATACTCATCTATTCCTAAATATTGCAACGACCTCTGTCTGAAACCTAACGTTGTGATTAGGTAGACAGTAGAATGTTTTGGGCTCTAAGATTTTAGTGGGATTAGTGCTTCATATTTGCCGACAATTTTGTCATCTGGTATAAAATAGGACGAGTCTAACCATACATTATTTTCTGAATACCTTAATTACTGCCTCTGGTAAGTTTGGCTGAAATAAGTGCCGGCTTATATAAGTTCATATCAATTGGAGCAATTTTTTCGCCGACGTTGTGCTCCATCAGTATATAAGGGAACCATAGCAGTATTGGGGTAATGATAACATTAAGCAATTCATAACATACATAGTCAATTACAATTACTTGTAATGTGTAATTGAGAAATTTTTTAATGAGCAATTTACCAATGACTATAATTTCAAATGTAACTGTAACTTAAAATGTAATCATTAGCCCTGAAACATATGGCCCATTTTGTGGCAGGAAACACGAAAAGTCAGAGTTAGCTAGTAAGTTAGTTAGTTAGTTAGTTAGTTAGTTAGTTAATTAGTTAGTTAGTTAGTTAGTTAGTTAGTTAGTTAGTTAGTTAGTTAGTTAGTTAGTTAATTAGTTAGTTAGTTAGTTACTTAGTTAGTTAGTTAGTTAGTTAGTTAGTTAGTTAGTTAGTTAGTTAGTTAGTTAGTTAGTTAGTAGTTAGTTAGTTAGTTAGTTAGTTAGTTAGTTAGTTAGTTAGTTAGTTAGTTAGTTAGTTAGTTAGTTAGTTAGTTAGTTAGTTAGTAGTTAGTTAGTTAGTTAGTTAGTTAGTTAGTTAGTTAGTTAGTTAGTAGTAGTTAGTTAGTTAGTTAGTTAGTTAGTTAGTTAGTTAGTTAGTTAGTAGTTAGTTAGTTAGTTAGTTAGTTAGTTAGTTAGTTGTTAGTTAGTTAGTTAGTTAGTTAGTTAGTTAGTTAGTAGTTAGTTAGTTTAGTTATAGTTAGTTAGTTAGTTAGTTAGTTAGTTAGTTAGTAGTGTAGTTAGTTAGTTAGTTAGTTAGTTAGTTAGTTAGTTAGTTAGTTAGTTTAGTTAGTTAGTTAGTTAGTTAGTTAGTTAGTAGTTAGTTGTTAGTTAGTTAGTTAGTTAGTTAGTATTTCGTCTTTACTAAGTCAGCGACAGACAGTCCGACGCTTAACAATTTTCTGGTTCTCACTTGTAGTGTAACCTACATTCGTCAATGACCTGTTTTCTCTCACCTTCACTCAACAAGTTTCTTATAACTAAGCATCGACTTTGTTGTAAATTCTTTCTGATAACTTGTCCAAATAGAAGAGAAAGAAATGACAAAATAAAAGAAACCTAAAGACCAGATTTTAAATTTCTTGTTTTGATTTTTGGAATTTTTGAACAAAACAACAAAAACACACACATACGCACAAACTACTTTCATTGTTGTCTCGGCCACTTTGTCGTTACTAGCAACAAATTCATATAAGTATGCGGCATATGTTTATATTTCTTCTGCTGTATCACATTTTTTTATTGATCAATGAAAAAGAAATTATAAAAAAAATCTATAATAAAAAAATTTTAAATATAAATTTCATAATCGAAAAAAAGTGTTACATAAGATTTTCACTTTTTATAAGCACGAATCTTTCATCTCAATATGATATTAATATTGTAAACGAGTACAAGGGGAATGGAAAGAAGTTATGAGTAGTAAAAACTATATTCTTTTAAATTGGCTTGATACTTATGTATGTAGTGGTATATGGTAAAAGAAAAATAGATAGATTTAGTTTTTTGTTTGGTTTATGCAAATATTTATGTATTTATTTTTTGCATTTAAACTAAAATAGAAATTGCCATAAATATTTATTTTGTTTATATTAAAAAATTTGCATGAAATTGTATAATTTTTTTTTACGAGTGTATAGTGTAGTGGAGTATATTAGAAGATTTGCATATAATTTATTAAGATAACTTTTAAATCAATAAATTGTATTCGGTATAAAATTGTCTTGTCTTTAATGTATTTATTTGTTGTCTATTCTCTTTTGTGTTGTATTTCAAATTTGATTATAAAAGTTTTAGAATCCACCCACCTATAAAAAGGGGTTATTTTAAGTTTCCTAAGAAGTTTGTAACAAAAAATATAGATTTTCCGGTTTCTTAAGGAAAATTTGTCGTTAGTCAGGTGGGTAGGTTAGATTATTTCTATTACCCTCAGAAAAGATAACAATAACTGTTCAATTTTAAGTAGTGACCCTAATCGATCTACTAAACCTATGAAAATTTTCTCTATTATATTTCTGTACATTGTGCAGAGTTTGTATTTTAGCCTGACTTTGTTGTATATTTATCGAGTTTTATGTGCAAAAGTTTTGATTTGATTTAAAAGTTAAAAGTTTTTTTTATTATTCTACTTTTAACCTTTAATTGGTAACAATAAAAGTGAAGTGAATCAAAATGATTTAATGTTGCAGCATCAGGTCAGAGACATTATGGATAAGTTTTGGCTTTGCGAAATATAACGGAAGATATCATTATTTTAACGACTAAATTATGACTAAAAGTATTAAATCTACAAAGAAATATTAACATTGTGTAAAGAGTTTCTTAATGAATTATGTGGCTAAGTAATAATTTTTTTAATAAATTGAATTATTATATTTGTTAAGTATTTAATAAAGCATTTAACCAAAAATTGTAGAAAATTTTGGGCAAATCGTTATAAGGATAAATTCAAAAACTTTAGTGTTAATAAAGAAGTGATAATGTCATGTTAAGGCATATAGTTTTAACATAATATTAACTCGCAAACCTAATTACTTTTAGTTAAATACCTCCATAAGTTATTTAAATTTAAAAAAATAAAATAAAAAATCATAAAAAATAAACATAAAGTTTTTGCTTTACTCAAATATTTGCCTTATTTTTAAGGAAGTATTTAAAATAATTTGTCTAGTAATAAGATTTTATAACCGTAAAATTGCTTTAAGTGTTTTTCACCTTAAATAAATCCCAACAAATAAATATTGCATAATAATACTCATTTTAAGCACTCTCCAAACCCACTTCTAAACCCTAAAGTCCTAATAGAAAAAAAATCAACAAACTCATAATCATATCAAATAGAAACAAGTAGATTACTTAAGAAAATAACAACTTTCAATTTCATTTCAGAAAAACAATACAACAAATGGACTTAAGTGTAGGTACTTGAGACCGCAGTGTTTACAATTTTTGCCATTTCATTTATGGTCAAAACAAATGTACTCATACAAAAAGTATAGGTACGTTAAGATATTAGATTTTTTTCTAAATTTGTTTATTTATTTACTTTTTTCTGTATTACTTACTATTTGCTAAATAAATATTTGTTTACTATTTTAAAGTTTCGGAGAAAGCCATTTGAGTGAGATATTTTTAATAGCGATTTGAGTACATACTTTACTCGTTAAAATGTGTGCAGTTATTTATGATAAGACATGTTGAAAAATTATCATGGGTCATGAGTCATAATCAGTTACGGTCATCCTACATCATGTACATATGTCTAAGTAAAGAGTGATAATGACCAAATTTTAAAGTTTGTTACAGTTATTCATATTTTATGTCGGTAATATGATATCCACAGGCCCAATCCTGATATTGTAATATATCTGACATTGTTAAACAAGATCTATAGAACCTTGAAATGAATTGATGACAGTTTAGTATATAGTCTAGGTTTCACAGCAAAGAGCATAGTCTGGAATATAGTGAAGCATGTAGTCCATAGAATAGTATGTAATGTAGTTTAGTTATGACTATGATTTAGATCGTAACTAACTGACTAACTAACTAACTGACTAACTAACTAACTAACTAACTAACTAACTAACTAACTAACTAACTAACTAACTAACTAACTAACTAACTAACTAACTAACTAACTAACTACTAACTAACTAACTAACTACTAACTAACTACTAACTAACTAACTACTAACTACTAACTAACTAACTAACTAACTAACTAACTAACTAACTAACTAACTAACTAACTAACTAACTAACTAACTAACTAACTAACTAACTAACTAACTAACTAACGAACTAACTAACTAACTAACTAACTAACTAACTAACTACTAACTAACTAACTAACTAACTAACTAACTAACTAACTAACTAACTAACTAACTAACTAACTAACTAACTAACTAACTAACTAACTACTAACTAACTAACTAACTAACTAACTAACTAACTAACTAACTAACTAACTACTAACTAACTAACTAACTAACTAACTAACTAACTAACTAACTAACTAACTAACTAACTAACTAACTAACTAACTAACTAACTACCTAACTAACTAACTAACTACTAACTAACTAACTAACTAACTAACTAACTAACTAACTAACTAACTAACTAACTAACTAACTAACTAACTAACTAACTAACTACTAACTAACTAACTAACTAACTAACTAACTAACTAACTAACTAACTAACTAACTAACTAACTAACTAACTAACTAACTAACTAACTACTAACTAACTAACTAACTAACTAACTAACTAACTAACTAACTACTAACTAACTAACTAACTAACTAACTAACTACTAACTAACTAACTAACTAACTAACTAACTAACTAACTAACTAACTAACTAACTAACTAACTACTAACTAACTAACTAACTAACTAACTACTAACTAACTAACTAACTAACTAACTAACTAACTAACTAACTAACTAACTAACTAACTAACTAACTAACTAACTAACTAACTAACTAACTAACTAACTAACTAACTAACTAACTAACTAACTAACTAACTAACTACTAACTAACTAACTAACTAACTACTAACTAACTAACTAACTAACTAACTAACTAACTAACTACTAACTACTAACTAACTAACTAACTAACTAACTAACTAACTAACTAACTAACTAACTAACTAACTAACTAACTAACTAACTAACTAACTAACTAACTAACTAACTACTAACTAACTAACTAACTATACTAACTATCTAACTAACTAACTAACTAACTAACTAACTAACTACTAACTAACTAACTAACTAACTACTAACTACCTACCTAACTAACTAACTAACTAACTACTAACTACTAACTAACTAACTAACTAACTACCTAACTAACTAACTTGACTACTGTCTACTGTTTAGCCTACAGACAATAGTTCATTTCATTGTCTTCGGTATAGCTTAGTTCATATGTTGTTGACACTTTAGTATTGGCTATTGGTTAGCCTATATTCGAGACTATAGTTTGGGTCTATGATATAGAGTGGGCTAACTTGGGTTATACTTTTGTATATAGTCTTGGCTTAAACTTTGGATAAGTATTTAGTCTAGACTACAATAAACTGGTATTATATATCAAAGCTTAGGTAATAAATAGTTTTGTCTAAGTATATTTATATATATGGGCAATTTCGTGTCAAGTGACCAACTTTTAAAATCGATGTCTTCCCATTTGAATGAAATTTGCAGCAAGGTTAGCACTATTGGATAGTAGGCCAGACACAAACTTTCAGTTCTATCGATCAAGAACTGTCGGATTTAGAGGGGGCAAAGTTGGACAATTTTTGCTAGGACCAATAGGTATTCGTCAATATTTTAAACAACTTTAAAATATAGACAAAAGTTATTTTCTTTACTCGATAACAAATGAAACAGCACTTTTAACTTACAGGCCAAATATTAATGTAGAGTACATAAATATATTTAGCTCCAATATAAATTGTTACTAATTGATGATTGATTTGGCAAGAGGTCCATTTCTCACCTACCAATACAAAAGTAAATTTACGCCTTCACGCAATGCTCAATCAAATAAAATCGTGGCTTTTTTTTGCGCACTAGACAACAATCAGTCATTAATTTCAAATTCTCAAAAAAAGTATATATAAGAAAATTACGTATAATTTTATTTCAATCACAAGATACTTGTAATCATTTCTTTTATTTGAATAGCACGATTTAAGCAATATTTCTATTATAGCATTTTGTTATTATTTTTATTACTTAAACGAAAAATAAACATACAATTTAACCTTCGTAGTACCAATCCTCATTACATATGAAGATTTAAAATTTAAGTTAATGGTTTCATATTTTAGAAATAATTTCGTTATAAGTTTTACTTTACTGCTTTTAAAATTATTAATAGGGAAGAGTTGAAAACAGCATGTATTTAAGTTACGATTATACGAAGGTTAAAAACATATTTCATATAATCATTACTAATGGTATGCGTAATAATATTGTATTTCGATTTAAATTTCTATTAAATAGTAATAATAATGTGGGAATTAATGATGAAAGTATTTATTTTATATATTTGTAATAAAAACGCCTCATTTTTTAAGCATTTTAAACATCAATTAAAAGCCATTTAAAGCTTAATTGTTTAATAAAAATTTTATTTATTTAAATTTACTGTAATAGAAAAAACAAAACGAATCGAAAAGGGGAAACAAGATTACAAAACGATATTTATAGTCATTTAAAAGTGTGCATGTAACTTTAATTGAAATTTACATATTTGGTTAGAGTAAATTTAAATATATTATATAAATTTGCAATATATTTATTTTAAACATTGACATAAATAGGGCAACCGCCTAACATATGTTTGACAGTGAAAAGCCTTTATTTCCCATTTCACTTTAAATATAAAAAATTCATATTCCATAATTTTCATAAATAAAATTTAGCCCGAGGGTTATATTCACTTCCTAAACCCCGGTAGCTACATTTAATATTATTTAACATTTTCACTTATGTATTATTTTACAAATTTAATGGTCATGGGAAAACAACAACGCCCCCACATAAACTAAAAACCTTTTAAGTTTTAATTTAAAAAGAAGAAAAAAAAAAAAAAACATTTTTAATGACTATGGAAAAAAATCGTTTAACAAAAAATAGAGAAAAACGAAAACAAAATAGATGACAACTATTAACACTTGACAACTGTAACAAATACATAAATTAACATAATGTTAATGTTTAGAGTTCAAATGAACAGAAAAATCTACAAACACTAACAGCAGCAGCTACAGTTACATTGTATATCTAAAACGATTACATGAATATTAGGGTGATCGACTCGATTTTTCAACTGGTTTTAAAACCGGTTTTTTTCTGCTTTACCAGTGTCGGTTTTTTCTTAATGTTGATTTTTCGAATATCGAATAACCCGGTTTTTTCACTTTTTAAAACCCGGTTTCGAATACTTTTATTTGCTTTGTATTCAAAGATTATTTAAATGAAATTTTTAAGTAAATAATAATACAGCCCGTCTAAATTTTAAAAATATTCGAGTCGAGGAACTAGAGTACATTTTCTACAGCTCTTTTGGTTAAACTTTTTTGATTTTCCTAATTAATTAAAAAAATTTATTTGTAAAATTGATAACTGTTTGATAAAATTTAGCAATCTTAAGATTATATTCCAATTACAATAATTAATTTACGGCTGAAATTTTATGGAAGAGTTGGAATGCCTATGCAAATTTCCTAAACAGGGCTTTAAAATAAGCTAGGATTACATAGTACCTTATGTTTAACAGAAGTGTCCCACTTTTTTCCTAATTTTTTATATTAAAGAAATAATGTAAATCAGACGACTAGATCTAAAGTTATAATCTTTTAAACTGTTAAAAATCATTTCGGGCCATGTTTTATTAATCAAATTTAAACATAGACATTAAGTTTTTCAAATTAAAATATATTTTCTTCAATTATAATGAAAAACCGGTTAACCGGTTTTTTTCTGAATTTGAAAAATATCAACCGGTTTTTTTTAAATGTCAACTATTCGAACTATTCGAAAACCGGTTTTTGGAAAATGTCGAATAATCGATCACCCTAATGAATATACAAAAATTTACAATATGTATTAACAAAGTCCAAGTTGTAGCCAGAAGAAAGAATGATGCAGCAAAAGGGAATAGAAATCACTTCATAATACCCTACATCACTAAAGCGGGGAAGGTTTTATGGATGTGTGCCTATATTAATGCACAGAAATATTAGATCTACTCCCAGCTTAAAGTACACCAACCGGCCAATATAAAAAGAAAATTTCTTATACAAGGAATACATCCCAAATAAAGAGAACATTTTTGTTAGGTAGATTTATATATGGACCGAACCTCATAAAAATTGTATAGAGCCATTTTGCTTCACATAGAACTTGTTTAATGTGTTACAAACGGAATGACAAAATCAATATACCCCCAATCATTTTTGATGATGGACATACAAATTCATACACATATCTGGGAAAACCATCAGTGCTAGAATATCTGGGATGCCATTGCAGGAAGAATATTCAAAATTTGCACGGAAAACTTCGAAATACATGTAAACTTATTTAGAAAATACATGAAGTTTTCTTTTAGAAGTTCATTTAGAGGGTGCCAAAGTTGGGCATTTTGTTCATATAGGGTTTTATTCAAATGAGTGTAACTTTTTACCTATTTGTCCTAGCAAAACTTGTCCAAAGGAGTTCAGATAGCTATTTCTTTATTGTCCAACTTTGCCCCCTCTAAATCCGGCAGTTCTTGACCGATAGAACTGAAAGTTTGTGTCTGGCCTACTATCCAATAGTGCTAACCTTGCTGCAAATATCATTCAAATCGGATGACATCGATTTTAATAGTGTGGTCACTTGACACGAAATTGCCCATATATACAACTATACTTAGACCAAACTATTACCAAAGCTTTGGTATATAATACCAGTCTACTATAGTCTAGACTAAATACTTATCCAAAGTTTAAGCCAAGACTATATTCAAAAATATAACCCAAGTTTAGTCCAGTCTATATCATAGACTAAACTAGTTAGTTAGTTCGTTAGGTAGTTTAGTTAGTTAGTTAGTTAGTTAGTTAGTTAGTTAGTTAGTTAGTTAGTTATTAGTTAGTTAGTTAGTTCGTTAGTTCGTTCGTTCGTAGTTCGTTCGTTCGTTCGTTCGTTCGTTCGTTCGTTCGTTCGTTCGTTCGTTCGTTACGTTCGTTTCGTTAGTTCGTTCGTGTTCGTTCGTTCGTTCGTTCGTTTCGTTCGTTCGTTCGTTCGTTCGTTCGTTCGTTCGTTTTCGTTCGTTCGTTCGTTCGTTCGTTCGTTCGTTCGTTCGTTCGTTCGTTCGTTCGTTCGTTCGTTCGTTCGTTCGTTCGTTCGTTTCTTCGTTCGTTCGTTCGTTCGTTCGTTCGTTTCGTTTTCGTTCGTTCGTTCGTTCGTTAGTTCGTTCGTTCGTTCGTTCTTCGTTCGTTCGTTCGTTCGTTCGTTCGTTCGTTCGTTCGTTCGTTCGTTCGTTCGTTCCGTTCGTTCGTTCGTTCGTTCGTTCTTCGTTCGTTCGTTCGTTCGTTCTTTCGTTCGTCGTTTCGTTCGTTCGTATCGTTTTCGTTCGTTCGTTCGTTCGTTTCGTTCGTTCGTTCGTTCGTTCGTTCGTTCGTTAGTTCGTTCGTTCGTTCGTTCGTTCGTTCGTTCGTTCTTTAGTTCGTTCGTTTAGTTCGTCGTTCGTTTCGTTCGTTCGTTCGTTTCGTTCGTTTCGTTCGTTCGTTCGTTCGTTCGTTCGTTCGTCGTTCGTTCGTTCGTTCGTTCGTTCGTTCGTTCGTTATCGTTCGTTCGTTCGTTCGTTCGTTCGTTCGTTCGTTCGTTCGTTCGTTCGTTCGTTCGTTCGTTCTTTCGTTCTTCGTTCGTTCGTTCTTCTTCGTTCGTTTCGTTCGTTCGTTCGTTCGTTCGTTCTTCGTTAGTTCGTTCGTTCGTTCGTTCGTTCGTTCGTTCGTTCGTTCGTTCGTTCGTTCGTTCGTTCGTTCGTTCGTTTCGTTCGTTCGTTCGTTCGTTCGTTCGTTCGTTCGTTCGTTCTCTTCCTCCCTTCTGTGTCCTCCTCCGTTTCCTTCCCCTTTTTCCGTTTCCCCCCCCCTCCCGCCCTTGCGTTCCCTTTGGCCTGGCCCTCGCTCTTCCTCCCCTCCTCCACTTCAATTTCCATCGGCGTTTTTATCTCTGTTATTAATTCCCCTTAAATAATATGAAATACTAGGCAGTAGCTAGGCCTTTACATAACATCTTGGCCAATACTGTAGGGCAACAAAATACGAAAAACAAACACAAATGTTTACAAATTTTTATTGGGATAAGTACACAAAACCTATTGAACAGATCTCTGTCTGCAGAAAGAAAAATACAACCACAACAAAGCAGGTAAAAATTAAAAACAGTAGAAAAAGATACAAAAGAAATGAAATGACAAAAATGCTTAAAAATTATACAAGAAAAAAGAAATGCACTTCCACTTGATATAAATGTGTCTATCTATATGGGTGAGTGTTGGGTCGATTGGTTGATTGTGTGGTTTGTTGTCTTTGATATAAAATAAAAGTTGTTAAGATCTATAAAAAATTAACAAAGTTTTAGTTGTGTAATAACCAGATAACAAGATACACAAGACAAACTACTACCACTCGTACTACAAACCACAAGATGTTTAACAACGTGACAATAAGACGGCAGCATCGGCAAAGATGTTCCGCACTAAGTAAGAAGATGACGACACAACATCAAAGAGGCTGTCAATGCTTGTGGCATTTATGTTAATGTTAAATACGTCGGTTTGGGCGGCTTACCTTGGCGGAAAGTGAAATTAATGATTTGAATAGCATAGGTAAAGCAAATAACAAAGTACTTGAATTTATGTTTTTTTACTGATTAAATCATCATAAATCATATTCAAAAACCATAACTACATATTACGTTACATAATTTCTTTAGAAAATCCCCAGCAAACAAAGAATCAGACTACTATTGATTCTACTGCAGCTGTCAAACAAACACAACCGGAAACACGTCAGTATCCTTATAATGGTTTTATGATGCCAGCAGCACCGCCAGTACCATCTGTACCATCCTCTCTCCTGCCTGGCTGTCCTTTGTGTGATTCATCGGTTTACAGTTATTGTTCTCATAAATTAATACACGATTCATGTTGCTGTGATTTTCCAGGTAATTTAATTGTTTTTTTTTTTTGTCTCTTTTTTATTAATATTTATAATTATTTGCGTTATAAATCAATTGTTTTTATTCATTAATTTCATTTCATTTGTCTGACATTTAACCTCGTTGGTTTCGCTCATTAATCGATTTCATTTGACAGCCATTTACTTGCTACTGCATCGCCAGCTGAGTAGTAATTTTTGTAAAAGCCTTATTGATAATTTTTGTTAAAAAAAACTCGAGAACGAAATATGTATTTAATCAGATTTTGTTTATAATTGCATTTGTAGTGAATTATTTTACTTATTTATGTACTATTAATGTTAATGCATATACATACATACATAGCAATTTATTAGGGAGTTTACTGTTTGGAGAAAAGTTTAAAAACCGGTTTTAATTAAAAAAATATATTGTTTTATAGAAGATAGGCCACAACCGGGCATGTTGTGCGTTCTATTAATAGAGTCTTCGGTAGTCAAACCCAAAGAGAAAATTCTCTTTTATACCCTACAACACTTTAGTGGGGAGGGTATATTGGGTTTGTGCTGATATTTGTAACATACAAAAATATTCGTCCTATGCCCACCTTAAAGTACACCAATCGGCTTAGAATCGTTTTCTGAGTCGATTAAGCTATGTCCGTCCATCCGCCCGTCCGTCTGCTGGCTGTCCATGTAAACCTTGTGCGAAAGGTACAGATCTCAATTTTCAAGATAATTTGATGAAATTTGACACGCACGCAATGACGAAGCCTATTGAAAATGGTTAAAATCGGTCCATTATTTCACCTAGCCCCCATAGAACAGAACCCCTAAAAGGGGTATATCGATCAAATGTGGCACAACTAAGTTTCATAGAAGTCTTGATGACCCTGCCAAATTTCATAAAGATCGGGCCACATTTGACCTTAGCTCCCATACAAAGTCCCCTTCAGAAAATTACTTGAATGTCCAATATTAACTTATAAACACAAATATCGCGATGAAATTCAGTACAATAAAATATTATGTAAATATAAATATATTCACAAAATTTATAGGACTTGGTCCATATTTGCCCCTAGCCCCCATATAAAGCCTTTTTCAGAAAATTAGTTTTTCATCAATAATTGCTTAAATGTATCGGAACAAGGGAATATTGAAGATAAATGCTTTATTATGAAAAAATAAATCACATTTAATATTCATAACCGGTGTAGGGTATCATATGGTCGGCCACGCCCGACTATACTTCTTACTTGTTTTTATAGAAAATGTTCGAGAAAAGTCTCTTATAGAAAATGTTAAAGAAAAATCTCTTTTTTATAAAAAATTTTCGAGAAAATTCTTTTTTTATAGAAAAATTTCGAGAAAATTATTTTTTTTATAGAAAAAATTTCGAAAAAATTCTCTTTTTATAGAAAATTTTAGAGAAAATTATCTTTTTTATAGAAAGTTTTCGAGAAAATTATCTTTTTATAGAAAGTTTTCGAGAAAATTATCCTTTTATAGAAAATTCTCAAAATTATTCCTTTTTATAGACAATTTTTGAGTGGCTTTTCTTTTTATAGAAATTTTCGAGATGATTCCCTTTTTATAGAATATTCTCGAGATGATTTCCTTATTATACCCACCATCAAAAAATATGGGGGTATATTGATTTTGTCATTGAAATATTCTTCTAAGACCCATAAAAGTATAAATATTCTGGGTCTTTAGTAGATTCTGAGACGATCTAGCCATGTCCGTCCGTCTGTCTGTTGAAAACACGATAGAGTCCAAATAGAAGTAGCAAGAAAGCTGAAATTTTGCACATATGAACAGATACTTTTAGTTGATGCAGTTTGTTTGATATAGAAAATGTTCAATATCGGGTCCACGATTTCGCCTAGCCACCTTCAGAAAATGACTTTATCGCTCATAACTGGGTAAAAGAAGCGTCCATAGCGGTGCAATTCGGCACAAACATGTTTTATGAGAACATAAATCTTTTTGTAAAATTTTATAAAGATAGGCCCATAATTGACCTTACTCCCCGTATAAAGTCCCCTTCAGAAAATTACTTTAACGCTCATAAATGCATAAGGTCCATTCAGAAAATGTAAAGGTCAACTTCAAAAAATGACTTTAAAGCTCATATCTGAACTTAAGAAGCATATATATAGCATCTATAGCAATAAAATTCGACAAAAAAAAGTTTCTTAAAGTTTATGAAGATGGGTCCATAATTGACCCTACAACCCACATAATGTCCTCTTTAGAAAATTGCTTTAAACGCTCTTTACTAGTTTGAAGCGGCGAGTACAGCGGTGAAATTCTACATAAGCAAGTTTTGTGCGAGTTAAAAACTCTTTATCAAATTTTATGGGGATCGGTCTATAATATATATATCCATATAAGGTACCCTTCAGAAAATGACTGTAACCCTCATTACTAGCTGTGACGCTTAAATACGACTACAGCGATGACAACACCCACCACCCCCCTCCATCCCTATAAGGACGCCTTTAACACTCATTACTGGCATTAAAATACGATTAGATATATAAAATTCAACATAAACAATTTTATGGGAGCTTCCTACCGACTTTGATGAAGATGGATCGATAAATGACCACTTCAGTAAAATTACTTTAACTCTCATTATTTGCTTAAAATTGCTACTTAGGTGAATAGAGATGAAATTCGAATAAACAATTTCTTTACGAAACGTAACATCGGTCTATAATTGACTATTATGTAAGATTTACTCCAGAAAATGACTTTAAACGCTCATCTGTGGCTCAAAAGTTCTTCCAAATTACGGTAGTTTTATAGGAACTAACATTTTTTTAACTTAAATTTGATGAGGATCGGTCGATAACTGATCCAATTTATCGGTTTCCTTCAGAAAATTACTTTAAACTTTATGACGGAATTAAAGATACAAGCACAGAGATGAGGATATGTCCATAATTGACCCTACCCTCAATATAACTCTTACAAAAAACAGTTTATATTTATAAATATTGGACCAAAACAAATAATATTTTTAATTCGGAAGAGCACTGTCCATACTTAAGCCCTTATTAAAGGCCCTCTTCTAAATATTTCCCTGATGTTCATATTAATACCGACATATGATTCAACATAGATCGATAATATCAAATTTATTCATAAGGATGATTTGATGGTGGGTCTATATGATTCGGCATGGCCGAATATAACACTCTTACTTGTTATAGAATATTCTCGAGATGATTCTTTTTCTTATAGAAAACATTCGAGATGATTCTCTATTTATACAAAATTTTCGAGATGTTTCTCTTTTTATAGAAAATTTTCTAAAAAATTATCTTTTATAGAAAATCTTCGAGATGATTCTCTTTTTATAGAAAACATTCGAGATGATTCTCTTTCTATAGAAAATTTTCTAAAAAATTCCTGTTTTATAGAAAATGTTCGAGATGATTCTCTTTTTGTTAGAAAATTTTCTAAAAAAATCTCTTTTTATAGAAAATTTTCGAGATGATTCTCTTTTTATAGAAAATTTACGAAATGATTCTCTTTATATAGGAAATATTCAAAATAATTCTCTTTTTATAGAAAATTTTCGAAACAATTCTCATTTGTAGAAAAATTTCGATCAAAATTCACTTTTTATACAAAATTTTCAATCAAAATTTTATTTTTATAGACATGATTTATAAAAAAATTATTTTCTTAGAAAATGTTCGTTATTTTTTATTGAAAATTTTACGAAAATTTCACCTTAATATATTTACCCATTATTGATTCTCGATTATTTTTATTTCCAGGTACTTCGGTTTATCAAAAACCTCCACAATGCTCCTACTATGATTGTTCATTGTTGTATGCCAAATCTTGTTATGAACATTCATTAATTAAAAATTGTTGTTGTAATAATCCTTATCAAATTCACTAAAACAACAAACACAATTTTGCTAAATGTTATTTATTTTAAAAACTTCCAAACACAAAATATTTCTACACATACATATACATACATGTATGTAGATGTATGTATTTAATTATAGTTAATTTTATTATTTTAAAGAATGTTTGTTTTAACATAAGAACTATTTAATAGGATATAAGATTAAATTAAATTAAAAATATAACAAATTAAATTGTTGTTGCTAGAAACTCAAAATAGAAAATTGTTTTATTATACCCTACACCACTTTAGTTGGGAGGGTATATTGGGTTTGTCCTATACCCACCTTAAAGTATACCAATCGGCTTAGAATCTTTTTCTGAGTCGATTTAGCTATGTCTGTCCGTCTGTCTGTCTGTCTGTCTGTCTGTCTGTCCGTCCGTTCATGTAAACCTTGTAATCAAACTACAGGTCGCAATTTTGAAAATAATTCAATGAAATTTGGCACATGATCTTCTATGGTACCGAAGACGAAGCCTATTGAAAATGGTTAACGTCGGCCGATTATTTCATCTAGCCCCCATACAACTGAACCCGCCGAATAAGGCTCTTAAGTTCATAATTATGTTTAATATACTCGTATCCCGACAAAAAGCTGAAAAACCAAGTTCTCTACTAGCCTTGATGACCCTCAAAAATTTTATAGTTATAGGGTCTCATTTGACCATAGCCCCTATACAAAGCCCCCTTCAAAATTTGACTTAAAAGTCCACAATTTTATTCAATATAATTGGCTTAAGTATATCTGAGACAAGGTACAATTCAACTTAAATGCTTTATTATGAAAACTAAATCACATTTTAATTTTGTAACAGGTGTAGGGTACTATAATTTCTTACTTGTTTAATATGTTTTTAACGAAGAGCATAAGCTATGAAGAGTATTTAGAGAGAAGAGTTCTAAGGAAATGACCTACATATTTGCTGGAAATATGTAAATTTATTAAATATAATCCAAAGTTTAAAAAGGTTTTTTGAATTAAAGGATTAAAAGCATTGAATGAAAATTAAAGGTTAAATTCCCAACTTATTATATTGTAAATGTAGTTTCAAATGTCAATTGACAATTTTTGACATGTTTTCCCATGTCAAATTTATCTTATACATTCTCCTAACATTACTTATTATCCAACAAAAATGTTTAACACTTTCAAATGCAATTAATATTCCAATATTGACTTTAATCATTGATTTGCAATTTATGAAATGTGAGAAATATTTTTCAGCTGTTTTCTACACAAAATATAAAATTTAACACAAATAAAAAGCTAAATATTAATAAAACTAAAAAAAAAATAAAAATAAAATTCCATACGGAAGTTGATATTAAAAAATATGTAATTTATGTGTTTATTTTATATAAAATAAAATTATATTCAACCCAAACCACTGCAGATGATAACTATTGACCAATGTCTGTCTGTCCCTCCCTACATCTGTATATTGTTTGCAACTTTCACCTCTAAAGATGAGTTAATAATAAATTTAAGCAAAAATATATAAAAAAAATCATATAACTATAGAAAAAAATAACAACAAATAAACAAACAATAATAAATAGATGAAAAAAAGGTTAAGGTGTTTTTGTTTATTTACAACAATAAAAAATAATGAAAACGTAATTAAATTTATGAAAAGCACTCGCAATATTTGAACGTTTAAAATAATTGTTATAAAAAAAAAAAAAACAAAAAAAAAACGTTAAATTGTTTTTTGTTTAAAATAATAATAGAGCTCTACTTACTTGAAATAATAATATTTTAATTTATCTCTCATAGACCGCATCACATACCAGAGAAATTAAATAATAAATGAAAATAAAGGTGCGATGTAAATGTGTGAAATTCTTATGACTTCGCTACCGCCAGTATAAATCAGCGCACGCACGCAAGCGCCCTAAAAAGCATCTTAGTAATTTATCATACTGAGTTATACTACATACTTCACAGTGGGAACAACATAGCAAAAATTGAGTCAGATCTCACAATCACTTGCACAGAGACTAAATATAGAACGCAAAAAATTTAATTACAAATTTAGAATTGTCGAAAAAATTATAGTTTTATAATTATATCCCACACCACTATAGTATGGAGAATACTGCTGTTTGTAACACTTAGGCCCACCTTAAAGTATGGGGCTCAAGCCCACCTTAAAGTATGGAGCTCAAGCCCACCTTAAAATATACCAATTGGCTCAGAATCACTTTCTGAGTCGAGTTAGTTTTGTCTGTCCGTCGGTCCGACTGTTTGTGTGTAAACATTGTGCGCGCACTACAGGTCGCAACTTTAAAAATAAGTTGATGGCATTTGGCACTTAGTCTTCTTTTGACCTAAGGACG
Organism: Lucilia sericata; assembly: GCF_015586225.1. Taxonomy (NCBI): domain Eukaryota; kingdom Metazoa; phylum Arthropoda; class Insecta; order Diptera; family Calliphoridae; genus Lucilia; species Lucilia sericata. The sequence goes on along the minus strand of NW_023995139.1, from coordinate 119,138 downwards.
AATCCCTTTGAAAATGGTTAAAATAGGTCCATTATTTTGCCTAGCCCTCATAAAACCGGGCCTGGGTATTCTTACGGACACGAACTGACAACAGTTGAACGAGAATGTTGAGTAGGTGGAGGGTTTTTATAGTGAAACACAAGAACACTGAACAGTGATTGATTGGACAGTTCCAATGTCCAAGAAACAGGTCTGGTCCTCCTTTAACAAAACCAAAAACTTCAAAATATTATTATACCCTTCCCACCATAGTGGGAAGGGTATTATACGTTTGTGCTGATGTTTGTAACACACAAAACTATTGGTCCTACACCCACCTTAAAGACTCAGAATCACTTTCTGAGTCGATTAAGCCATGTCCGTCCGTCCGTCTGTCCGGCTGGCTGTCCATGTAAACCTTGTGTGCAAGGTAATGGTCGCAATTTTCAAGATATTTTGATGAAATTTGGACCATACGTGTTTTTCGGCCCAACGACGAAGCCTATTGAAAATGACGCAGATTGTTTGTTCCATATAAGGTCCCCTTCAGAAAATGACTTTAACGCTTAAAACTGTCAAAAAGTACTACAGAAACCTTAATCTCTTTGTACAATTTTATAAAGATCGGACCATAATTGACCCTACCCCCATATAAGGTCCCCTTCAGAAAAAGACTTAAACGCCTAAAACTGTCTAAAATAAGAATAAAATTCGGCATAAGCATATCTTATAGGAACTTTAATCTCTTTGCAACATTTTAAATGATCGGCCCATAATTGATCCTACCCCCCATATAAGGTCCCCTTCAGAAAATCACTTCAACGCTCATTATTGTCTAAAAGAAGAATATATATTTCTATATAGAAATAATCATGTCTTATAGGAACCTTAATCTCTTTGTAAGATTTTATAAGAATCGGCCCATAATTGACCCTACTCCCCATATAAGGTCCCCTTCAGATAATAACTTTAACTCTCTAACCTGTCTAAAAGAAGCATCTATAACGATAAATTAGACATAGACATGTCTTATACGAAGCTTAATCTCTTAGTAAAATTTTAAAAGGATCGGCTATTAATTGACCCTATCCCCATATAAGGACCACTTCAATAAATTACTTTCACGCACATATATAACTGGCGTAAAACTCCAGTCTTGCAAATGAAATTTGACATAAAATTTGACTCTTTGTAAAATTTTATAAGGATTCCCCTAACCTATGGGGGGTAAGGGCATATAAGGTCCCCTTCAGAAAACGAATTAAGCGCTTATAGCTGGTTTTAAGTAGCTTCGAAATAAGCAAACTTTATTGGAGCCAAATTATTTTATAAAATTTTATGAGGATCGTTCCATAATTGACCTTATTACTAATAGGAAATACACCTCAGAGCAGGACTTTAACGATTATAGCTGGTTTAACTAGTTTGATAGGAAATAAAATGGAGATCGAGAGATATTGGATTCAAGCCCCCATACAAGGATTCCTTTCAAAAATGATATCAACAGTGAATGATAGCAATGAAATTTGGTTTTTTTAAAACCAAAGTCTTTGTCCTATTTTATAAGGATCGGCCAATAATTGGCTCTACCCCCATATATGGCACCTTAAAAAATTACTTTAACGTTTAAAAATTTCACATAAACAAATTTTATAGGAACCAAAATTATTTTACAAAATTCTATGAGGATCGGTCCACTGTATATTATACTTCCTATATAAGTATTTTTGGAGGTATTTAGTTTATATTAAAAAAAACCTGTTTAAACTCTTTAAATATGATAAAAAAAATTAGAATAATTTTAGTAAATAAGTAAATTGTGGTTACAAATAAGAAAAGGATCTATTTATATAGTCAATAATTGAACGAAGCCCTCTTTAAGGTCCCTATTCCGAAAATTACACTGAAGTAACGATGATATACATGTGACAATAAAATGGCCATAAATAGGGCCACCTTCCTAAATTAATATTAATTTTACAGGTTATGATTTGATGGTGGGTATATAAGATTCGGCATACTTGTTTTTTTAAGTTTGTTCTAATTTTTCAAAATCGGCCGACTGTGATGATAAATACCCACAACCTCAGATGGCCACACTATTATCGACATATTGTTGTTGTAATATCAATATATGGCAGTGAAAAGATTTAATGCGTTAATTTGTTTTTTTTTTATATTATTTTGATGTCTATACAATTGTTTAACAAAATATTTCGTTTTGTTTTGATTTATTTTATACGAGACTTCACCCAAAAAAAAGCTTAATTGTACTTTTGTATAGGTACATAAGCAGATTTACTCCCTGTATTGCAAAATAATAAACAAACTACTGTCTACAGCAATCGATTTAATGTTGGTTTTTGGTTCCACTCACGGACTCGCTGTTGCTTATTGTCTATTGTATACAGCTTCAAGTGCGTGTTGTTCAATTAACTTTCACTGATTTTGTTGTCTTACGCATTCAAGCACTTTAAGAGAAGTACTTACTCAAACACATGTATGAAATTATAGATTATATAGAGTAGGATGACTCCCAATAAATAGAGTAGAAAATTTGGTGAAAAAAATAACTCCATCATTTTGTTTAAACATAAAATTTTCCGTATGTTTGTTTTAGTTGTTCCAAAGCTTTTTTGTTACAGCTTTCTTGGAGCCCTATTAATGCTTTTATCCACTTAAAGATAATGCGTTTGCGACTGCACAGAATTCATAATGCTAAGATGCACTCAGTCTGTATTACATACATATATGTATGAACCAAACCAACACTTCTGGTCCATACTTAAACTCTTAACCGGAAAATAACCTTAACAAATCAATAATAACAATTTGTTAGTGTCATTACTTATGTATTTGTTGTTATTTAATGTTTAAGTTGAACAAAAGTTATTTTCTTCACAATTTATTGTATGTGGAAAATGTTATTGTCTATAATTCGTCTCAAATATATTTTCAACACTTTGGTGTTACAATCGAAATGAATTTTTATCTTCTTTGTGTCAAGAGGAAATCGGTAATTTTTCACTCTTAAAGTTGTTATTACTTAATATGGAATAATAAAATTTCACCACCTATATAATTAATACACAATTTGTCTGTTTGGACTAAACTAATTTCAAATTTAATTTAGATTTAATGTTAGACAGCTTAGCGTAGTATTGATGTAAAAATAAATGGGCTTTTTGTAAGAGAAATTAAATTGTTTTAATTTTTATATTGTTAGTTTGGAAATACTTAATGCTTGATAAATATCAAGCATTAATGAAACATATCTTTATATTTATATATATTTGGCAATCTTTATACCCTACACCACTTTAGTGGTGTATCATTTTCTGAGTCGATTTAGCTATATCCGTCCGTCCGTCCGTCCATGTAAACCTTGTAATCAAACTACAGGTCGCAATTTTGGAGATAATTCAATGAAATTTGGCACATGATCTTTTATGGTATCGTAGACGAAGCCTATTGAAAATGGTTAACATTGGTCCATTATTTCACCTAGCCCCCATACAACTGAACGCCCCAATAGGGCTTGTTATCCTTGTAATCAAACTACAGGTCGCAATTTTGGAGATAATTCAATGAAATTTGGCACATGATCTTATATGGTACCGTAGACGAAGCCTGTTGAAAATGGTTAACATCGGTCCATTATTTCACCTAGCCCCCATACAACTGAACCCGCCGAATAGGGCTTTTAAGTTCATAATTATGTTTAATATACTCATATCTTGACAAAAAGCTGCAAAAACCAAGTTGTATACAAGACTTGATGACTCTCACGAATTCCATAATAATAGGTTCTCATATGACACTAGCCCATATGAAAAGCCCCCATAAACGGCTCAAATATGTATATCTAAGGCAAGGTACAATTCAACTTAAATGCTTTATTATGGCAACTAAATCACATTATATTTTTGTCAAAGGTGTAGGGTATTATATGGTCGGCCTCGCCCGACTATAATTTCTTACTTGTTTTAGGTTATATTTGTCGATATTTTGGGAATTAGAAAACATATTAGACATAAATCACCAGAACACTAAGAATTGGAAAACATAAATATTAACTCTCTTTCCAACTTTCTGAATAACCACCTTATGTGGCAGGCAACCCTTTCCACATTAGTCTACAATTCAACACCAGCATCAATTAAAAACTTTTATTTAAACAATTTCGAAAAATTTTAATTTTTAATTCCAAACATGTCTGTTTGTTAAACACAATCCAAACATAGCTATTAAATAAATTTAAAAATATATAAAAGTTTTGCATGTCCTATGAGAGTTTTAAAGATTAGCCTAACACTATTTAAGTTTTATAGTATAAGACATTTTTTCCATAATATTAAATGATAAAATTCCCTTGTATACAAAATTTTACCCCTTCGAAAATGAAGACATAATGTTATTTAGGAATTTTTATTGTATAATTAAATTAATAAAAAACCAAAAAATAAATTACTCTTTTAGTATTACTTAGTACGAGTATGTAGAGTAGTAGAATACAACAATATAAAATGTCACACAAAGTTTTGCATAAAATTAAGCAATTTCTCAAGAGAATTCTTAAGACAACAAGACCAAATATAAGAGGAACAGTAAGTGTATATGTCTGTATATACCCTGACATACTTACACGATTTTTTAAATGAACACATATAGAGTTGGGAATAGTATATGTTTATTTATATTGTATGTACGAGTAAATATTTATAAATTTTCGATGTTGCCACAACTTATTGTTTTATATACATACAATGTAGTCGTAGTAGACGTAATGTTTATCTTGATCATCTTTAAGAAAGGCAAAGAAGATATGTTAGTAGGCCATGACCGACCTAACAATATCATACAAAAGATTTAAGTAAATTTTAAATCGTACAAAATTTCATACTATTATTTTAGAATTTATCATACTGTACACATCAATTTAAATTCATCTTGGGCCATACATCTAAGTCAATTCCAATATTTTAAAATGGGTTTAGGAACAATCTTTTTAGTCATTGTGAACTTCTGTGTAAATGCATTATACTCAAGCAACTAAATTGGTGTAGAGCATTAAACTATAGCTAAACCTCAAATAAACAATACAAACTCTTGTAGAATTTACTTCAACGACCTCTAGTATAGTGGGAATGTAAAGCCGTTGCAAAATATTGGGACGGAATTTTCGTTTAATACAAGAAACTTAAGATAATTAAATTATTTTGTGTTGTTAAAATAAAATATATAAATTTTCTCATTCCGTTAAAAGAATATCGGTCGTAGACCTACAGACACAAGGGTCCTTATGATACCCTAAGCCAGTCCAATGATCAATGAAAATATGAGCCATTATCCGCATATTAGTAACTAACTAACTAACTAACTAACTACTAACTAACTAACTAACTAACTAACTACTAACTAACTAACTAACTAACTACTAACTAACTAACTAACTAACTAACTAACTAACTAACTAACTAACTAACACTAACTAACTAACTACTAACTAAACTAACTAACTAACTAACTTAACTACTAACTAACTAACTAACTAACTAACTAACTAACTAACTAACTACTAACTAACTAACTAACTAACTAACTAACTACTAACTAACTACTAACTACTAACTAACTAACTAACTAACTACTAACTAACTAACTAACTACTAACTACTACTAACTAACTACTACTAACTAACTAACTAAAAAAATACTAACTAACTAACTAACTAACTAACTAACTAACTACTAACTAAACTACTAACTAACTAACTAACTAACTACTAACTACTAACTAACTAACTAACTACTAACTAACTAACTACTAACTACTAACAACTAACTAACTAACTACTAACTAACTAACTACTAACTAACTAACTAACTAACTACTACTAACTACTAACTAACTACTAACTAACTACTAACTAACTAACTAACTAACTAACTAACTAACTAACTACTAACTAACTAACTAACTAACTAACTACTAACTAACTAACTACTAACTAACTACTAACTAACTACTAACTAACTAACTACTAACTACTACTACTAACTAACTAACTACTACTAACTAACTAACTAACTAACTAACTACTAACTAACTAACTACTAACTAACTAACTACTAACTAACTAACTACTAACTAACTAACTAACTAACTAACTACTAACTAACTAACTAACTAACTAACTAACTAACTAACTAACTAACTAACTAACAAAGAAAGAAAGTAACAACTAAAGAACTAAAAACGAACTAACTAACTAACTAACGAACTAACTAACTAACTAACAAGAAAAAAAAACTAACTAACTAACTAACTAACTAACTAACTAACTAAAACTAACTAACTACACTAACTCAACTAACTAAACTAACTAACTAACTAAACTAACTAACTAACTAACTAACTAACTAACTAAACTAACTAACTAACTAACTAACTAACTAACTAACTAACTAACTAACTAACTAACTAACTAACTAACTAACTAACTAACTAACTAACTAACTTAATAACATTTAATTTTTACCTTATTTCAGAAATATTTTAACAATTTGCTGGCAAAAGAGGGAATTTCTAAAAGAGGGGTTAAATGGGGGCAGGGGCTTAATATGATCCTTCCCTTATAAAGTTTGGTGGAGGAATTTACGTCTACATTAATTATTTATGCAGAATATCATCGTGACATTAGTGTTTATAAGTGAATTCTGACCATCAAGTCATTTTCTAAAGGTAACTTTATAGGGATATGGTCAAATAAGGCCCGATCATTACGAAAATCAGCCGATTTTTGAAATGATACAAGAACATTTAACATATTTATGAGCTCAAAAGCCCTATTTTGGGTTAGGGTTATACGAAATAATGGACCGTTTTTAACCATTTTTGATAGGGTTCGTCCTTGAGGCAAGGGAAGAGTATGTACCAAATTTCATCAAATCATCTTGAAAATTGTGACCTGTGGAGTGCGCACAAGGTTTACATGGACACACAGATGGACAGACGGACGGACATATTTAAATCGACTCAGAAAGTGATTCTTAGCTGATTGGTATACTTTACTGTGGGCGTAGGAGCAATATTTTTGTTTGATACAAACATCAGCATAAACCCATAATATCCTCTCCCCACTATAGTGATGTAGGGTATAAAAACCATCTTCCTAAAAACTTACATCATATTACCTTCATTTGTTGTTTAGCAAAAATGCTAAAATTTAAACTAAACCAAGTACTACTTTCAGTTTATGCTTACAATCTTAAAGATTTTCTATTGAATCTTTAAGATACAAGAAATATGTATTTATAATTTTATTCACACACTTTACTCATGTAGCAATTGTTGTTGTTACATGTTGCTATTTTTTCTCCTCCTTTTTCACAAGTTGTTTGTAGATTTTAATGTTTACTTGCAATTTACAATAGAATAAATTTCATAACCATAAACTAAACATTTGATGATAACGACGTTTGTAGATGATGAAATTCTCAAAAGACGTTCATTTGTTTAAAACATTTATCTATGTATCTTCTACATATGAATTAAATAGTTATGCATGTTTACGAGTGTATATTTATAGTTATTTATACAAACATGGCTACATACAATATGTATGTATGCATAAATAAACATATGTACACTTATGCTTAACAATAGTTGTTTATGTAAGTTAAATGTTGACTGTTGATTCTTTTCTTATTTTGACTACATACCCTAATGAATTAGAACAGAACTAGAACAGAACTAGAACTGAACTAGAACTGAACTAGAACTGAACTAAGAACTGACACTAGAACTGAACTAGGAACTGAAGACTAGAACTGACTAGAACTGAACTAGAACTGAACTAGAACTAACTAGAACTGAACTAGAACTGAACTAGAACTGAAAACGAGAACTGAACTAGAACTGAACTAGAAACTGAACTAGAACTGAACTAGAACTGAACTAGAACTGAACTAGAACTGAACTAGAACTGAACTAGAAACTGAACTAGAACTGAACTAGAACTGAACTAGAACTGAACTAGAACTGAACTAGAACTGAACTAGAACTGAACTAGAACTGAACTAGAACTGAACTAGAACCTGAACTAGAACTACTGAACTAGAACTGAACTAGAACTGAACTAGAACTGAACTAGAACTGAACTAGAACTGAACTAGAATGAACTAGAACTGAACTAGAACTGAACTAGAACTGAACTAGAACCGAACTAGATGGGAGATATTTTCAGTTCTAAATTTTTGTTCATTTAGTTAACGCTATAGGGTAAACTCTATTCTTATTCGTATAAATAACAATAATATCTACACTCCTTATACCTTTTCATAAACTCCTGGCATATTCTTGTCTTATCTTACACAAATGTATATAATAATAATAATTTTTTTAAAAATATTTTCCGAAAATAAGTTTTAAACTACTTTTACAAGAAAATGTTAAAACATATGTATGTACTCTTTGTGATCATACACATGTTAATATAAATTGTAATAATATTAGAATTTTTGTTTTTTTAATTTATAAAGTTTTTTTACTTTTTCTCTTTTATTACTTATAAACAAACAGAGTAACAACAATAAAAAGGAAAAAATTAATTCTGTATAAATATTTATTCTCCAGACAATCAAAATATACTTGATGTAAATACAACTACGTTTATAAAATCCAAGAAGGATACGAATGTAGACACTTAAAGGAAGTAATGAAAAAACAAGTGTGAAATTTATTATACAATATGACAATTATAATAATATTACTTAAATAATATTCAATATTTAACTATAATAAAAACATAAGTATTTGGTAATAATTACAGTTTTACAAATTTTTTTTTTTTATTTTTTAATACAAAAAATCTACAAAAATTTTAAAGTGTTTTTTAATGTCTAAATGTAGACATTACTTTTTACAAACAATTTTCTTACTGTCTAAAAAGTGTCTATAACTATGACAACTTAACACATCATTTCCGTATGTGTAGATTAATAATCTCATAAAAAATGTGTGAAAAGTAAAAAACAAAAATTGATGCAGAAAATCTTGTAAATTGTTGACAAATAAATAATATGAAAATATGTAAATTACATTTTTATTTACGAGTTTAAATCCAAAGTCTAATAAGCATTTTTATGAGTGTATCGTAGTATTTTAGAAAATAATGTAAATTGTTTTTAAAGTAAAATGAGTTTTGTTTAGAATTTACATATTTTCATTTATATATTCCCAGAAAAAACTTGGTATTTACAGATCAACCTGTTTCTCAATGACTACTGCATACCATATGCATTTATTTGTATTACTTTAATAATGACTTACAAATAATCATATACTAAGTAAGAGCTTATTTTGAATTTTTATACCCTACACCACTATAGTGGGGTGGGTATTATGCGTTTGTGCTTATGTTTGTAACACCCAAAAATATTGGTCCTACACCCACCTTAAAATATACCAATCAGCTCAGAATCATATGTCCGTCTGTCTGTCCGTCTGTGTGTCCTTGTAAACCTTGTGCGCACGCTACACGTCGCAATTTTCGAGATAATTTGATGAAATTTGGCACGTAGTATTTTTTCCAGGGACGAAGCCTATTGAAAATGGTAAAAATCAATTATTTCGCCTAGCCCCCGTACAACCATACCGCCCGAATAGAGCTTTTGAGCTCATAATTATGTTAAGTGTTCTAGTATCACTTCAAAAATCAGCAAAACTTTTAAAATCTCTTTTTTTTTGTCAACAAATTGTTAAAATATTCTTTAATTAAGGTAAAAATTCAATTAATTACTTTATTATTAAAATAAATAATCAAAATTTGTAACATAATCACTGGTGTAGGGTATCATATAATCGACATGCCCGACTATAAATTCTTACTTGCTTTATAGTGTATAAGTTTATAATTCCGGAGCGCTACACAAAGAAATATTTAGCAGATACCCAACAAAGTATTTGCATATGTTTCGGGCCCTTGTGAAATTCTGACTCGATTAAGCTATGTCCGTTTGTCTGTCTTCCTAAAACACGCTCACGTTAAAACTAATCAAAGTAAATCAACTTAATTTACCGAATATATTCATTATTATCCTAAGAAGTTGCTTGTTGAAAATCAGAAAAATGGGTTCACAACGTAAAAAGTTATGAGTAAAAATTTAGACTACTTCGAAAAAATTAAGTTTTTTCCTAATTCTTTGTATTTTTCACAAAAACTACCGAACATAATTCCATGAAATTTGTTCGATCCAAAATTTTACATATGTTTTGTCCAACCTGGGGCATGACATATTGATGAACTTCTCCCATTTTGGTGTGATTGCAATATAACGAAAAAAGGAGGTGCTACCTTATCTTTAATTTGCCGATACTATAAAATGGTGATTTGTAATGATTTGACCTGGGGTCGAACTAGACAACAATATAATTTGAAACCAGGGAAACCGGTAGCCTACACGGCAGAGTTTCGGACTTTGCCTAGTTTAGTCTCGTCTAGTGTCGTCGCGGTGCACGTGGAGGCTGTGATTTAAGCAAAAACTCGCAGAAAGAGAAAATTGGTTAACAGACTGATACAGGGTAAAAACAATATTTCTTGATAAGTTCTATAATATTGCCAAAAAAGACCCCTCAGGAGAGTGACGGTCGGGCTTGTAATGATTTCCTAACAAGTTTATGTGGGCCTCCCTCCACCCATCTACCTACAGTGAATGTACCAGTAGTTTGTCTTAATGAATGTTTCGGATCAGTGTGCTCGGTTAAATGGTGATGGGTGACACTCAAGTGGTGGTACCACTCAATTTTCTTACCTTATCAGGATTTATTCTCTTCTTAACAGACTTAACATAGTGTGTTCTCTGTAAGTAAGAACTTGTCTTTGGTTTATTTGATGTATTCGTATTTCGGTCTACATATTACGTCCCTAAGTGCTGTTGCCGAATCAACAGAGAGCATCCTCATCAGAAGTAATGTTCTTGCATCTCGAAAGTTGAACAACGTTAAACAACAAGTTATAGAGTAAGTGATCATTGTGTTTGTACATGTACCGGAGCAACCATGTACAGAAATTACCACCTATGTTTGGATGTAAAGCACACCAATGAGAGGTAGTGAGTCGTCTAACAGTTCACACTGTGGTTGTAAAAGTTCCACCGTAAAATACCTACGGCCGAAAAGGCAGGTGTTTACGTAAAGCTCTTCGGGGTATTTTATACGGATTGGCCCATTATTGGTGATGTCTCTTTACAACCTTTCGTACTAATTCGATGTTAAGTTTTCAGGAAATTATAGGGGAAGCGTTCTAGAGCTTCACTGTTCTCTCTGTTATCGTCGATATTGTGCACTCGTTTGCATGGAATATTTGGAATAACATTGCTACCAAGATATGTGGAACTAATTTCAGCGAAAGCCTGTCAATGACAGAGGAAGTGTTCAAGCGTTCCACTGTCCTCTATCCATGATCTAAATTGTAATCTGAATAGGTTAATACAATTTTGTATATTGCCATCCGGGGTGAATATTCGAAATATGTATCAACATACAAACCTTGGATTTCTTCATTCTAAGGTGGCTTTTCGTCCTTCTCTCTTTGCGGTCACCTCATAGAATTTTGGTAGTCCTTGTCGTAGTCCGTATGAATTCTCCCGCTCATGATTTTAATTCGTTGATACAAACGGTTTTTCTCTTTTAGCCCTTGTGGACTGCTATCAATATAGCACTGCTTACTAGATAACTTATAATGTTATATAGCTGGAATTGGTCTCTAGTTATGAAATTTTTATCAAACTTCCTTTTTGGCGGCAGCCAGTTGATAATAATATAAACAAAATCATTACCACAAATATTAACAGAAAAAATTAAAAACTATTTATCATAACAAAACTCCATTTCTTTCTCTTATCTACTTTTAATTGATTTTTAGTTTCTTTAGCCCCACTTAACAAATATTATCAAGTCATTATTACTTAAATTACTTCTACTCAAAATATCTTTACCTTTTTTAATGGAGTCATTAAAATCATTTCGTAGGAAATTTAATTAACTTATTTTGTATTTTAATGTTAAGAAAACACAAGAAATATGGATGAAAGAATAAAAGAAGTAATAAGAAATAATTATTTCTGAGAGTTTTTTTTCTTCATTTGTTGTTTTTCTTTAATTTTTTTCTTTATTTCAACTGAATTGAAAAATAAGAAATTATGGTAATTTTAACTAAGATTTTAAATGAATATATTATGAGGATTTTGTGGTAGTTACATACATATTTAAGAATAATTATACACACCGATGTGTGGTGAATTATTAACAGTGGGAGACATAATTATGCTAACAGTTCATACGTTTTGTTGATGGAGAATTCTTTATAGGCAGCCTATTCACTAAGTTTAGGGACGGTAAATTTTACTAATTACTTCCCACACATTATGTATTATTTAAGAAACGGAGTCAATTATAAACAAGTAAGAAATTATAGTCGGGCGAGGCCGACCATATAATACCCTACACCTGTTACAAAATTAAAGTGTGATTTAGTTTTCATAATAAAGCATTAAAGTTGAATTGTACCTTGCATCAGATATACTTAAGCCATTTATTATTGAATAAAATTGTGGACATTTAAGTCAAATTTTGAAGGGGGCTTTGTATAGGGGCTATGGTCAAATGAGACCGTATAACTATAAAATTTTTGAGGGTCATCAAGGCTAGTATAGAACTTGGTTTTGCAGCTTTTTGTCGAGTTACGAGTATATTAAACATAATTACGAACTTAAGAGCCTTATACGGCGGGTTCAGTTGTATGGGGGCTATGTGAAATAATGGACCGACGTTAACCATTTTCAATAGGCTTCGTCTCCGATACCATAGAAGATCATGTGACAAATTTCATTTAATTATCTTCAAAATTGCAACCTGTAGTTTGATTAAAAGGTTTACAAGCCCTATTCGGCGGGTTCAGTTGTATGAGGGCTAGGTGAAATAATGGACCGATGTTAACCATTTTCAATAGGCTTCGTCTCCGATACCATAGAAGATCGTGTGCCAAATTTCATTGAATTATTTTCAAAATTGCGACCTGTAGTTAGATTACAAGGTTTACAAACCCTATTCGGGGGTTCAGTTGTATGGAGGCTAGGTGAAATAATGGACCGATGTTAACCATTTTCAATGGGCTTTGTCCCTGTGACAATAGAAGGTCATGTACCAAATTTCATTGAATTATCTACAAAATTGCGACCTCTAGTTTGATTAGAAGGTTTACATGGACGGACAGATGGACGGACGTACATAGCTAAATCGACTCAGAAAATGATTCTAAGCCGGTTGGTATACTTTAAGGTAGGTAAAGGGCCAATATTATTGTGCGTTATCTGAGGCAAGGTACAATTCAATTTAAATGCTTTATTATGGCAAATAAATCACATTATATTTATGTCAAAGGTGTAGGGTATTATATGGTCGGCCTCGCCCGACTATAATTTCTTACTTGTTTTTATCTTTAAAATTTATTAATTATTTAGCGAATTATTTATTAAAAATTTAGCGAAAGTTTCAAAAATATTTGTGATATACAATATATGAAATCATGTAAGAGAAAAAAAATCATAACAATTTATCTTATTTCTTTAAAGAAAATGTTTCATATTACACACATTATTATTTGTTGCTTCAATGTTAAATATTCATAAATATTTAAGTTAAGAAAACATCAATGTTTTTTTTTTCTGTTCCAACATTTGTCATTTTGGCAGCAGGTGGTTGTTGTGTCAGCGAAAAAAATAACAGAAACATGAAATTCAAATATTGAACATTATTGAATGAATTTTGATGCCAAAAGATACAAAAATAAATATTAATATCGAGCTAATGACTTGTTTCATCGTTTTATTGGAGGGAACTCTTAAATAAATATAAATAAAAATTGTGATTTATTTTTTTTGTGGGGGTTTATGTTTCTTGAATGAAAGTTTTTTGAATTGCCTTAGGGGTTTTTGGAATATATGAGGAGTTTCTTTTATAATCATTAGTGGTTTCAACTACTGTTAAGATGTCACATTATAAGCAAATGTTTTATTAATAGTAATTAATTTAAATCTATAGTTGGTTGGTGTAAAATATAGCTCGCAGATCTATAAAATATATGTGAATGTTATGGATCCTTAACCGATTTGGAAACGACCTAAGCATGTCCTTCTAACGGATGATATTATGGCAGGTCCTATACGGAATGAATAGACATTGAAACAAATATACATAAATATAAATATTCACTGTAGGTAAATATAACCCGCCTAGTTGTTAAAATTTACTTCTCATGGAAAGAGATCACTTCAAATTTATGTCCTGAATATATGAACAATAATTTCTACAAAAGTTAAAAACTCAAGCTATATCGTCTACCAAATATATTGTATTGCTTTCATGTCCTCCCATATTTCTCCTAAATATTCATATTGACAGTAAAGCTAGTTAGTTAGTTTGACACTATCAGTGCGCTCCTTTCTAAATCGAACCCACGATCTCCAGACTGACAGACTAGAACACTACTAACTAACTTCCTGGATGCACCAGACAGTAAAGTTACTAGTATAAAATTTATTTTATATAAGAAACTCAACGCCCACTAATATAAGATCCATTACATCCACAAAAGTTATAGATATATAGATCGAAGAAAACTTGATCTATATTTAAATTCATATATTTGTTATAACCTCCACTGCCATCAGTGGTGGTAGATATATGTTGGTATGTAAAACCTAACAAAATTCATGTTAGATTCAACAAACTATATATATTCCGGGTCCTAATGGAATTCTAAGTCGATTTTGCTATGTCCTTCTGTTTGTTAGATTGCATAAAAAAAGCTTACGTTAAAACCAAAATATTAATTTTTATCCGAAGCAGTTTGATATTAAAAACAAGTAAGAAATTATAGTCGGGCGAGGCCGACCATATAATACCCTACACCTTTGACAAAAATATAATGTGATTTAGTTGCCATAATAAAGCATTTAAGTTGAATTGTACCTTGCTTACATATACATACTTAAGCCGTTTATTGTTGAATAAAATTGTGGACATTTAAGTGAAATTTTTATGGGTGCTTTTCATAGGGGCTAGGGTCATATGAGAACCTATTATTATGGAATTCGTGGGGGTCATCAAGTCTTGCATACAACTTGGTTATTGCAGCTTTTTGTCGAGATATGAGCATATTAAACATAATTATGAAGTTAAAAGCCCTATTCGGCGGGTTTAGTTGTATGGGGGCTAGGTGAAATAATGGACCGATGTTAATCATTTTCAATAGGCTTCGTCTACGATACCATAAAAGATCATGTGCCAAATTTCATTGAATTATCTCCAAAATTGCGACCTGTAGTTTGATTACAAATTTTAAAAGCCCTATTCGAGGGGTTCAGTTGTATGGGGGCTAGGTGAAATAATGGACCGATGTTAACCATTTTCAACAGGCTTCGTCCCTGGGACAATAGAAGATCATGTACCAAATTTCATTGAATTATCTTCAAAATTGCGACCTGTAGTTTGATTACAAGGTTTACATGGACGGACGGACAGACGGACTGACAGACGGACGGACATAGCTAAATCGACTCAGAAAATGATTCTGAGCCGATTGGTTACTTTAAGGTGGGTATAGGACCAATATTATTGTGCGTTACAAACATCAGCACAAACCCAATATACCCTCCCCACTAAAGTGGTGTAGGGTATAATCAGCGAAATCGGTTAAAGAACATTTCGAAAAAAATACGTCTTTTACTAATTCTCGAGTAGTTTTCTCAGAAATTTTGTCACACACTATTATTGTTTTTTACCCAGTTATCAATGACATTCAAAATCAAAACAATTGATCCAAAATTTCCCTATAAGGCGTCCATATAAAGGTATATATTATCGGAAATGGATTTATCGTACTCCCTACAAAATAACGATGTCACCATATATAATATCAAATGAAATCATATTATCAACCTATTTCCGCATCAGTCCATTAATGGTCATAGCTACCATATAAGATCCACTTTCAAAAATCACTTAAATGTTCACAACAAATTTAGAAATGAAAATATGGGAGCAAAATTAGCATAAATATGTTTTGGGCTTTGTCTTGTCCCGTTTATTTTAGAGATCTCTAAGGGGTACACTTGGTAGCTGTGGTTTAAACTTAAATTCGCGGGAAGAGAATGTTGGTTAAAAGACTGATGTACGGTAAAGTCTATAATTTGGGATGAGTTCACTGCTGTTCCCAAAGCAACAGATATCCCGCAGAGGATTCCCCCGGAACATATTTCCTTGATGAAGACCTAATCTTTGTGCATTTCAATCCCGGGATATAGAGGTGCCACCAGTACCTCTAGTCTGCCTGGACTATAAACTGGTGATGATCAAATGTATGCTCGAAGTTTCCTTGGAATGATTTGACATGGGGTCGAATCAGAGCAGTACATGATCTGGTACTACGGGTGGCTTAATGACCACAGGACTTTATCCTGGCTGGTCAGTTGATTGATTTTTGTTCGGGATCCACGTAGTGGCTGTGGTTTAATCCCAAATTCGCGGGAAGGAGCGGAAGATTGATACACGGTCAAATATAAATTTTCGGGATAAGTTTCTGTTATCTAGGAGTGGTACAAACCACAGGACAAGTTTTTGGATTAATAAAATGTTGGGTATGCGTTGGTATACGGTGTACCATCAGATACTTGTATCTGTAGGTATACCTACAGGTCCTTGTGACCACTGAAATAAGTCTGGCTAAATATAGATTTGTGTTTTCGAACCACCAATTACTCCCTAGTGTGATAGTGTTGTTGGGCGACCTTAAGAGGTCCAGGAATCCATTTGGGTCAATCTTTAGATGATAAGAATGTTTGTACGGGCATGGCATTCCTCATAGCATCAATAGAGTGTTTTCAGCTGCCGTTGGGTCCGCTTCTTCTATCAGCTCTAACCAGTGATTACATTTCCTTTGTCGGGGTTAGATTGAGCTTGACTCATTAGTCATGACACCTGTCATTCCCCAACGGGCCTACTATGGCAAGAGATTAGATAGCTCTAGTATATGTAAGCAAGTGCTTGTACGTGGACCGGCACAGCCATGTACAAAATTGTGTAAGATACCCAGTGGTTGAAAAAGACCACCGAGAAATAAGGTGGTAAAGCACTTCGACATTCAACCCGCAGAGGAGAGACTGTAGGAATAAGCGTTGGAATGGAGTTGGTGTCAAGGGTCTATGATACGGGTTGGATGTAGGTTTATGCGGACCCGTATACCTAGAGTGAATGTGTCGGACGTTTTTCTCAATGAGAATGTCGGATGAATGAGAATTATGTTGGATTGAATAGTAATGGATGCAAGGTTCCTAATACAAGTGCTACTATTAATTTTTCCTTCCTTGTTCGGGTATGTTCAGGGTTTAATTCATTCATACCAGATTTACCACAGTGTGTTCTCTATGAGTAAGAACAATTCCTCGGCTTATTTGATTGATTTGATTTGTTTCGGTCTACCGATTGCGTTTCTAGGTACTGTGATGTTGTTGCATCTCGGGAGTTCAGCAACGGGACAGTAATGGACATCAATTAGATAGTTCGAGTACTTGAGAAAAGTTATTGTTCTATGTACAACAAGTAGAAAAGTATAGTCGAGCATGTCCGATCCCTATGATACCCTACACCATGAGTATATACATAGGTGAAAAAATGGACCGATTTCAAGCAATTTCAATACACGTATGGTTCAAATATGATCAAAATTTCTTAAAAATTGCGGCCTGTGGCTTGTGCACAATGTTTACATGGACAGCCAGCTAGCCGGACAGGCGGATGGACGGACATGTCTTAATCGACTCAGATAGTGATTCTGAATCTATCAGTGGGGGTAGGACTAATATTTGTGTGCCTTACAAACATCAGCACAAAATACACTCCCCCTATAGTGTCTTCTGAACCCCCTATAGTGATGTTACCACCTGAGTGTGTCAAAGTCGTAAAAAGGGCACTCCTCTCCGCATGCTCTAACTTCATTTGAATCCGTTTATTTTTGTATATTTTTTAACGTAATCCTGTGTACCAAAATATGTACCATCATATTAAAATCGATCAGAAAATGATTCGGCATTCTTTAAGGTCTAATACAAACGTTACAAACATTAACACAAATCCACAAAACTCTCACTAGTATAGCGGTTTATGTTAAAAAATAACTGGATATAACAATGACCCAATTTCCTTATTCTCTCTTATATTAAAGCAAACATTTACTTGGTTGATTTCATTATAAGTTTCAATTAAACTTAAATTTGTTTTAATATTTCACATCATAATTTCTCAATTATGACAATTTGTCTGTACGACACGCTTCAATGAATGTATGTCACTCGTACTGGTATGTCTGTTAATTCCTGAAGTTGGTGGTCTATAAAATGTGCCTGTTATCTTTCAACATTTTTGGACCATATTAGTAAAACAGCAGCAATGAGAAATTACGTTTTTTCTATGATTTTGTTTGTTTGTTTATTTTTAAGTAAATAAAAAAAAAGTAAAACAAAAACGACAAAACAAATTAAATTAATATAGACATTAACAGCTATTTACTTGTATTGACATTAATTTTGTAATTATAATTTTTTTTTGTTGTTGTTGTTTGATGTTGTAAATGTTATAAATAAACATTAAGTTCATACGTATGTATAACAAATATCTGAACAATATTATTATAATAACAAGTAAGAAATTATAGTCGGGCGAGGCCGACCATATAATACCCTACACCTGTTACAAAAATGAAATGTGATTTTGTTTTCATAATAACGCACTTAAGTTGAATTGCACCTTGCCTTGAATTATACTTAAGCCATTTATTGTTGAATAAAATTATGGACATTTAAGTCAAATTTTGAAGGGGGATTTGTATAGGGGCTATGGTCAAATGAGACCCTATGATTATAAAATTCATGAGAGTCATCAAGGCTAGTACAGAACTTGGTTTTGCAGCTTTTTGTCGAGATGGGAGTATATTAAACATAATTATAAATTTAAAATCCCTATTTCTCGGGTTCAGTTGTATGGGGTCTAGGTGAAATAATGGAGCGATGTTAACCATTTTCAGTAGGCTTTGTCTCCGGTACCATAGAAGATCATCTGCCAAATTTCATTGAATTATCTTCAAAATTGCGACCTGTAGTTTGATTAAAAGGTTTACAAGCCCTATTCGGGGGTTCAGTTGTATGGGGGCTAGGCGAGAAAATGGACCGATATTAACCATTTCAGAGGGCTTCGTCTCCGGTACCATAGAAGATCATCTGCCAAATTTCATTGAATTATCTTCAAAATTGCGACCTGTAGTTTGATGACAAGGTTTACAAGCCCTATTCGGGGGTTCAGTTGTATGGGGGCTAGGTGAAATAATGGACCGATATTAACCATTTTCAATAGGCTTCGTCCCTGGAACAATAGAAGATCATGTGCCAAATTTCATTGGATTATCTTCAAAATTGCGACCTGTAGTTTGATTACAAGGTTTACATGGACGGACAGACGGACGGACGAACGGACGGACGGACATAGCTAAATCGACTCAGCAAATGATTCTAAGCCGATTGGTATACTTTAAGGTGGGTATAGGACCAATGTTATTGTGCGTTACAAACATCAGCACAAATCCAATATACCCTCCCCACTAAAGTGGTGTAGGGTATAATTAAATAAGCACTTGTTTATCTAGGTATTTTTAGTGGCAACAGTAATAGGGGTAATCACAGTTTGAGAACATATACGACAAAGCAAAATAGCTCAAAGTTTTATAACTCATTTATATACTCGAATAAATCCAAGTTTTCCTACATAAAAGTTTTTGTTTTTTGACAATCTGTGAATAGCCTTAATATACATTTTCAGATATTTATGCGATTATACTAAAAATGGTTTAATATAAAAAAAATGTTTTACGTATTTTCATTGTTAAAAACAATTACCTGGTTCAACACTTGTATTTTTGACGTTCTTTCCCCGCTCACATGCTGTTAATTTAATAAGTTTTTTTTTTTTGTTTTTATTACACATTTGAGTTTAAAAGCTATTTATTTACTAACATTAATTAATATTATGAAGTGAAGAAGTATTTAAAAAAAAGTTAGTTTAATGAGTTTGTACATGTGTAACTAACTACACACTCATTCATATGTAAAGTTTTCTTGTTTTCCATGAATGTCAGTAGGTACTCTAGTTGTATTCAATGTAATGCAGTGTAATATATTCATGTTTATATTTTAATGGATTAGGACATTGTTTTCATTAATGGTGTTGCAAAAAAAAAATTAAATAAATATAGATTAAAATAATTGAATTTTGAATAATTGACCTTATTTCGAAATTAAGTTAAAAGTAAATAGCAAGTGGGCGTAGAACGGGATGTAGATACCCAGCTACAGTCTGTTTGGCCTTAATATGGCTCGGACTAGTACTTATCTTGGTTCAGACCTGCTTGCGGAAACGCCAGTATAAGCTCTCTCCAACACCCGATGGAACTTTAAGTAAAAGAAACTAAAAATGTTATATACGGTCATGCCACATTTTACATACCCACGAATCATAATTTTGGATACCAAACACCTCCCCAAGAAACCAATGTTATGACCAAGAGATCAGTACTAGAGAGAAAAAAATACGCTTACATTGAATTTAAGTAATCGGTGCTAAGTGAGCTACTAGCGATTGATAAAACGTTTATACCGGTACAAGATTGGGGAAATGAAAAGGAGCAAGTGTGAATAAATTATCGAGTCATTTAACAAGTGTCTGATCAAGACTAGTCCAGAGTTTGATCGAATAAGTTTGTATATGGTCAATCATCCGAACAAGTACTTTTTCGATACATTCGTGTCAAGTCTATATTGTATAGAGATATTAGACTAGATTCCAGACTAATGTCTGACAAAACCATTCTAAAATTATACTAGATCTTAGTCAAGTTCTAGACTAAAGTCTAATCTAGTTCTAGAGCAGAGTCTAGTCAAGTTCTAGACTAGAGTCTAGTCAAGTTCTAGACTAGAGTCTAGTCAAGTTCTAGACTAGAGTCTAGTAAAGTTCTAGACTAGAGTCTAGTCAAGTTCTAGACTAGAGTCTAGTCTAGTTCTAGACTAGAGTCTAGTCTAGTTCTAGAATATAGTTCTAAAGTAGAGTCTATAGTAGACATTAGAGTGTCTAATGTCTAGGGTTACATATTAGTGTCTGATTAGTTGATTAAACTAAATTCGAGCAATTAATGTAGCCTAGTGTCTCGTTGAGACATTCCCCTACGGACTAGTGTAATGAATGATAAAGACTAGTGCCTACTAGTCACTAAAATAGGCTCTATGCAAAACTCTAGACTGGGATCATACTACGATCTAGGCTAGTATCTGCAATGGACTCTGGACTAGAATCCCGGCAAGACTTTAGACTAGATTCTGGAGTAAACTATAGACTAGACCTTATTTTAGACTAGACTATACTTTAGATTAGACTCTGGGCTACATTTTAGCCAAGACTCTATACTAGACTCTGAACTAGACACTATACTAGACTCTAAACTAGATTATAGACAAGACTATTTATTAGACTCTATACTAGACACTATACTATAGTCAAGATATCACTCTTGATACGACTTTATACTAGATTCCAGACAAGACTCTCTATTGGATTGTACAAACCAATGTTGAAATGCTTGACTGTGAAACAGTGGTCTTTTTCAAACACTGGGTGAGCTTCTTTGGCGACTCCCCTCCGCCCCTTTGTAAATCTTACACGAAGGTGACAATTTTTTGGTTCTGCCGGTCAATGCACAAGAACTTTGCTCAAGTGTTGATGAATAACAGGTATTATTAATCAAGCTCAATCAAATCCTGACAAAGGAAAAGGCAGTTACTGGATAGAGCTGATAAAAGGGGCGGACCCAACATCAGATGAAAACACCCTATTGATGCTATGAGGAATGCCGTGTTCCTACAAGTATTCTCATTATCTAAGGACTCACTCCAATGTATTTCTTGACCTCTTAAAGTCGCCCAATCACACCACTGAGATGGTTCTGCTTTTTAGGCAACATCACCTAGAGACGTAAGTTATAGTCCGAAACCCGCCACCATTTTCAATTAACAATATTTATTTCAGTGGCCACAAGGACCTAGTTTGATAAGTTAAGCATGTTTTAGAATATACTCCAACACAGTCAACCATGAAGGAAAATCGCCGATAAATTAAAGATTAAGTTATTAACAACTCCGCAAACGTCTCAACTAACTCCACCGCCACTTCAACCTTTACTCCATCCGTCATTCTGACATCTCCACAGATACAACCGAGAATCCCTCTCATACATCAGATACAAGTAGCCGATGGTACATCGCACACCAACGCATACCCAATCTTTGCATTATCAGCTCAAATCCAAAATTTGATTATTCCACAGCATTACCCTAGAAACTAGGAGTGATAACAGAAACTTATGCCTCTTTACCCTGCGATTGCAATACACCAAGATTGTACAATAAACTCTAGACAAGACACTATACTGGACTCATTAATAGAGTATATTCTAGATACTGGACATTATACTACAATCAAGACAAAACGTTAGATTCTATAGAAACTCTGAACTATAGAATAAACTCTATACTAGGCACTATACTAGAATCAACGCAAGACCTTAGACTTGACTCTAGAGTCGCTTCTAGTCTGGAACCTAGATTAGATCTAGACAACATTACATACTGATCTCCAGAATTGACTCTATACTAGACACTATAGCAGACTAGACTGTAGAGTATACATTAGAATCAATCTTGAAACCACACGATTCTCTCATCATCGATATTATTTTTCGAACATTGCGAGAGATAACTTGAAAATGAAAGTGAATCTGAGAACTTAAAGACGGAAAAAATATGTAAGTTAATATTTTCGAAAAATAGTCACATTGTAAATGTTGATGACTATAACTTCGAATCAGGGGAAGATGCCTCTTTGGATATAAAGCAATGATAGATGTTGCAAATATATGTTACTTCGAACTGCCCTCACGTTCTACAGATGGTGCAGAAGCACCATCCAAGATGTCCCTAGTATTTTGGTCACGACAATAAATGTCGCTCTAAAATTATACAAAATGTTAATTACTTCTTCAATATTATCAATAAATTTTGCTCAAAAACTTGTTTTATTTTCATACATAACCAATTGTTTACACTTTACAAATTACGTTATTTCCATCCACAATCTGATCAACGAACTATAATGTCTTTAACCCACATGTACATATTTCCGATATTATTGTTTCTGTGTTAACAACAATTTGCCAGGTTTCGCCGCAAACGTTAAATGCATTAATTAAATTAGTTGTTGTCTGCATTATTACTTTTACACAGATTGTAATTAAAATTACAAAATGTTTGTATTTGAACCTAAAACTCAATCAATGTAATAACAGCAGCAGCAGCAATACAAGTATCAACAAATAAAATCAATTTAAACATGTAGCGAACGAGGGAAGGTAATATAATGAAAACATTTACAGAAAAAGAAATTTGAACCCAAAATAATATTTGATACTGCTCATTAACATGCAAGTGCTGGTTGTTTGTGGTATAAACACTTTTTTCTTAAATTTAAGCCGCAATGAATTTATGGGCCATTTGTATGTAAGTGTTGAGAGGGGAGCTATGTTGTTGCCATAGCATACTATTATTGTTTAGGAGAGGGGATTTGTTGGTTCAGTAGAAAAAAATGTGTGTAATTGAATTGTGTGCTTTGCATAAATGTGTAATACGAAATGGGAAAAAATTACCATTTATTACATCATAATCGGAAGATGAATGTATAAAATGTATGGAAAATATTATGGCAAATAGCTGAATACTCTCACGGGCACGCACAGGTATCTACGTATCTGCAGCTAAACACTCTGCTACTAATTGTTAGATAAAACAGATACAAGATGCGTAAGCAGCTCCCCATACATACATATGCACATACATATACACCACAAAAATGTTAATTTGTTTTTTAATACTACGGCCCAACCCTACTTTGAATGTATGAGCACTTTTGGGGAATTTTCGAAATTATTTTTACAAAATTTCTTCTTAAAAACATGATTTTCATAACAGCTTAAGGTTTTTGTAAAGACCTAAAAAACTTACATATGTATGTATATATCTCCGGCATGTTAAATGCAATATTTTGTTTTCGTTACAATGTTTTTGATTGTTGTTTTTAAACGCAAGTAATTATCAGATACAATACATAATCAAATATTATAACATCACCAAAATTTCAGTGTAACTGGCAATTTATGCACTTGTACAATTTAATACTAAAAAGTATTTATTAAATAAAAGCTAGATGAAAATCAATCATGTAAAATGTTTGTGTTGTCTTTTTGAGACATTGAGACAGCAACGAAGTTGTTCAAATAGGCTGGACCAGATATGGAAAATTTTAACAAAAAGTTAGAGTGGTATATTTGACTAAGCCAAAACTTAAGTACAATCCATCTGTAAGCTACTTTTAAGAAACAAAGAAACTAACTAACTAACTAACTAACTAACTAACTAACTAACTAACTAACTAACTAACTAACTAACTAACTAACTAACTAACTAACTAACTAACTAACTAACTAACTAACTAACTAACTAACTACTAACTAACTAACTAACTAACTAACTAACTAACTAACTAACTAACTAACTAACTAACTAACTAACTAACTAACTAACTAACTACTAACTAACTAACTAACTAACTAACTAACTAACTAACTACTAACTAACTAACTAACTAACTAACTAACTACTAACTAACTAACTAACTAACTAACTAACTACTAACTAACTAACTAACTAACTAACTAACTAACTAACTAACTAACTAACTAACTAACTAACTAACTAACTACTAACTAACTAACTAACTAACTAACTAACTAACTAACTAACTACTACTAACTAACTAACTAACTACTAACTAACTAACTAACTAACTAACTAACTAACTAACTACTACTAACTAACTAACTAACTAACTAACTAACTAACTAACTAACTAACTAACTAACTAACTAACTAACTAACTAACTAACTAACTAACTAACTAACTAACTAACTAACTAACTAAACTAACTAACTAACTAACTAACTAACTAACTAACTAACTAACTAACTAACTAACTAACTAACTAACTAACTAACTAACTAACTAACTAACTAACTAACTAACTAACTAACTAACTAACTACTAACTAACTAACTAACTAACTAACTAACTAACTAACTAACTAACTAACTAACTAACTAACTAACTAACTAACTAACTAACTAACTAACTAACTAACTAACTAACTAACTAACTAACTAACTAACTAACTAATGCATTCATGACATATCCCGATAAATTGATTCGGTAATGAAATATCCATCCACTCCGTTTTTTACAAGGAGCGGGAACACCTTAGTGGGTCTCAGATGATTATTTTTTGTTGTTACACAGTGATGGTTGTGAACGGTACTAAAACTTCATTCTTATGATAACAAGTTTATAAACTTAACATTACATTGATGAATGAGTATATCGATACCCTATATTCAAAAAGTGCTAAATCAATAAAGTCTAGTTTTCAGGAAAGCAAAAAAACTATTTAATTCGTGAAATATTGCACTAAAAGACAATATTTCTTCCATAATAGTTTTTAACATACTTACTAATTCTTACCTATAAAAAAATTTTAATATTTTGCACATTTTAGCGACTTATTTAAGATAGCACTTTTTGGTCGACAAAAAAAATAAATATTTGTTCTAAGTTAGCATGTTTTGTTCAAAGAATAGAACAAAAATTTCTTCTAATAATATGCGTTATTTTATAATTTTATGAAATGATTTTTTTTAAGGGATATAAGTCAAACCATTAAGTCCAATAAGATGCATTTACACCATTTAAGTAGAAAAACTCATGGCATATCTGCTTGTTTACTATTCCTTATTCTCAGTACAAAAATTTTAAATTATGAAAAGTTTTTGAATATAAAAGGTACCAATATTTTTGAATAATACTCCATAATTTACACATTTAAAGACTTTTTTATAATAAAAATTCTAAATTGCAACCATAGAATATTATAGATCTTAATGTTATAAACGATTTCTGAAATAACTTTACATTTTCGGAAAAACATTATTTAAAGTCTAAAACTAGCTTTATATACAAATATATAAATGATCATATCTTAAAAACTATACATTAAATTTATTAATCTTCACCTGTTTTGTGTTCAGCAAGTTCATCTTGTTAATATCAAAAACTCACTTTGCCCAAAATTGAGTTCGCACTTTTTGAATATAGGGTCACGATATGAATTTGTCTAAACATTAGTCCAGGAACTACTACATGGGCTAGTCCATTCACTAGTCTATGAATTATTCTATTGGCTAGTTTATTCTCTGGACTACTAAATAATATACAAGTCTGCTGACTAGTCAAGGGAATACTCCTTTACAATTCAACGCACTAGTCTAAGGACTATTCTTTTGAAAAGTCTATAAGCTAGCTTATTGACAGGTCTGGTATATGTCTTTGGACTGGTCTATTGACCATTCTATACACATATCTATTTCCTATTTTTTTATTCAGTCCAAAGACTACTTTTTCAGTATTAATTATTCTCTTCTTTTAATTATTCCCTCAGTAGTAATTATTCTATGCACTAGTTCATAGGCTAATCCATAGATTTTTGACTAGGCTATCGACTGGTATATATACTGGTCTATTGATTTATCCTTTGATTTTTATTTACTATCCCAGCAAAAAAATAAGTTCCAAAGAAGCTAAAAAGAAGTAGAATTTACTCCATGGAAGTACTGAAAAAGACCTAAAGAAGTGATGATTATAACACAGGCTTGTCATAGGAGGAATGTCTTTTTAATTTGATTCAAAATTCACTACTTCTGAAGTCATTCTCAAGAAGTAATTTTATTGCTCTTTTTCAGGAAGAAATTGTAGTATTATAGAATACAACTAATTTGACTTAAATAATATTAACGTTAATTAGAGTAATAGAAATATTTAATACAAAATATAACAAATATAACATTTTTATCTCATAAAAATGTAAGCACAAAAAATATATCTTCAACATTGAAAAAATATAATTATTTTCGCTTCTTCGGAAGTCTTTAAACATCACTTCCTCAGAAGGTAAAAAATTCAATTAGTGCTACTTTTGGAGTGGTGATAAATGTTATTCTTTTGGAAGTACTTTGTTTTATTTTTGCTGGGATACGATACAGTAGTGACTAGTGTATGGACAAAATTATGGAATGGTCTATTGACTGGTGTACTGAGTGGCCTACTGATTAATCTATGGACCACTTAGTTCATTCGACTTTAAACTTGTTTATGGACTAGCATATTAAATAGTTTCTTTCAATTTTCCATCTCTGGACTGGACAGTCTAGAAAAACACTCACAGTCTATTCGCCTGTTTATTATGATTTTATTTAACCATTTATCATGTATTAAATAAACGCCATGCTTGTCATTATGTTAATTGAAATTGTGTTGAACATTTTCAGTTTGTTAAATTTGATTGGATACATTTCATTACGAAATGTTTTCTTTTTTATAAGTATTTCCTTCTTGTGTTTAACTCTCTCTATCATTACTCTCGTTACATGTCTTCTTATCTTACTCTTGACTTAAGCTTTTAATCAACAACATTCCAATGACCAAAATGGTTTGATGGCCAATAAATTCACATTGACGTAATAATCGTAATGTGCGTCATCATGCCGGTGATCTTGAGGAATTTGTTAGCAGATTTTTATTTATTTTGGTAGGAGACATGATTCATTCGTTTATTATATAATATAAAATTATATTTAGGGGGAAATTTGTTATGATTTTAGTATTTATAAGAAATGTTTTTTTTTTTTTCTATTCGGGGAATGGTTATAAATCAAAATTAATAACAATTTAATTGGAATAAATCTACTAACAAATAGACAATATTGATAATATCTTATTTAAGTATGAATTAATAATAAATAAATTATCTGTATTATTTATCATGACTTTAATCTTGAGGAATGTTAAATGTCCAAAAAATAATTTAATTTAATACTATTATCTAATTTGACTTACATTTTTAAAAGGAATTATAATTGCTTTTACAATTCCCCTAAAAAATCACGATCAAATTCTCTTCCATTTTCACTTCTGCAGAAGTTGACTTTTAGCTTTTCAACTTTATAGAATTTAAAATTAAATTTCCATATTTTATTATTTCAATGATTTTTAAATAATCTAAAAAATCTAAAAAATAGAATTCAATCAATAATTTCAATACAAAGAAAAGAGGAATTGACAACGTCAAATCGAATAAAATACAAAAACAACAACAACAAAAACTTAAATTGAAACGTAATCAAAATATTTGTCAACAAGGAATAACGTAGAACACGCACACATACTCAAAACAAAAACTGATATATGGATGAAACTACATACATATGAGTATGTACTGATATAAATATGTATATTGTACATATGTATATGAAAATTCCCCTTCTATATTTAGATATTTAAGGCTAAAACCAACAACCGCCACAACTCTAATATATATACAACACATAGACGTTTACTTCCGTTCAGCGTATAATAAAAAAAAATTCAAACCAACAAAAATATAACGGAAATATTTCATCATAATCTAAATCCTGCCAAAAAATATCATCATCATACATACAAATAAAGATATGCATAAATTCTATATATGTATGATAGTATTTCCTTATAACACACATTTCTACACGTATTCTCCCGCCTACTCACTCACTCCCACTCACTTCACACTTGACAACTTAAATCCATACTCATTGAAATGACTATAACTTTATACCCCTTATCGGTTCAACAGTAGAAAATTTTAAAAAATTTATTAGACAATTTTTCGAGAAAATTCTCTTTTATATAAAATTTTCGAGAAAATTCTCCATTTAAAGAAAATAAATAAAAAAAATAACTTTTATAAAATAATTATCAAAAAATTTATTTTTCAAAGAAAATTTTACAGAAATCTTTCGAGAAAATTCCCTTAAAAAAAACAAGTAAGAAATTATAGTCGGTCGAGGCCGACCATATAATACCCTACACCTGTTACAAAAAAATGTGATTTAGTTTTCATAATAAAGCATTTAAGTTGAATTGTACCTTGCCTCAGATATACCTAGGCCATTTATTGTTGAATAAAATCGTGGACATTTAAGTCGAATTTTGAAGGGGGCTATGGTCAAATGAGACCCTATAATTAAAAAATTCATGAGGGTCATCAAGGCTAGTATAGAACTTGGTTTTGCAGCTTTTTGTCGAGATGCGAGTATATTAAACATAATTATGAACTTAAAAGCCCTATTCATTCGGTTCAGTTGTATGGGGGCTACTTGAAATAATGGACCGATGTTAACCATTTTCAACAGGCTTCGATCCGGTAGCAGTTACAAAAAAAATGTGATTTAATTTTCATAATAAAGCATTTAAGTTAAATTGTACCTTGCCTCAGATATACTTAAGCCATTTATTGTTGAATAAAATTGTGGAAATTTAAGTCGAATTTTGAAGGGGGCTTTGAATAGGGGCTATGGTCAAATGAGACCCTATAATTAAAAAATTCATGAGGGTCATCAAGGCTAGTATAGAACATGGTTTTGCAGCTTTTTGTCGAGATATGAGTATATTAAACATGATTATGAACTTAAAAGACCTATTAGTCCGGTTCAGTTGCATGGGGGCTAGGTGAAATAATGGACCGATGTTAACCATTTTCAATAGACTTCGTCTCTGGTACCATGGAAGATCGTGTGCCAAATTTCATTGAATTATCTTCAAAATTGTAGTTTGATTACAAGGTTTACAAGCCCTGTTCAGGGGTTCAGTTGTATGGGGGCTAGGTGAAATAATAGACCGATCATAACCATTTTCAACAGACTTCGTCCCTAGGACAATAGAAGATCATGTACCAAATTTCATTGAATTATCTACAAAATAGCGACCTGTATTTTGATTACAAGGTTTACATGGACGGACGGACGGACATAGCTAAATCGACTCAGAAAATCATTCTAAGCCGATTGGTATACTTTAAGCAATATTATTGTGCGTTACAAACATCAGCACAAGCCCAATATACCCTCCCCACTAAAGTGGTGTAGGGTAGAAATATTGAGAAAATTCTCTTCTTATAGAAAATTTTCGCAAAAATTCTCTTTTATATAGAAATTTTTCGAGAAAATTTCGAGAAATTTCGGGGAAATTCTCATTTATAAAGAAAATTTTCGAGAAAACTCTCTTTTATGTAGAAAAATTTCGAGAAAGTTCTCTTTTATATAGAAAATTTTCGAGAAAATTCTCTTTTATATAGAAAATTTTCGAGACAATTCTCTTTTATATAGAAAATTTTCGAGACAATTCTCTTTTATATAGAAAATTTTCGAGAAAATTCTCTTTTATATAGAAAAATTTTGAGAAAATTCTCTTTTATATAGAAAATTTTCGAGAAAATTCTCTTTTATATAGAAAATTTTCGAGAAAATTCTCTTTTATTTAGAAAATTTTCAAGAAAATTCTCTTTTTTTATAAAAAATGTTCGAGAAAATTCTCTTTTTTATGAAAATGTTTTAAGAAAATTCTTTTTTTATGAAAATGTTTTGAGAAAATTCTTTTTTCTATAGAAAATTTTCGAGAAAATTCTCTTTATCATAGAAAATTTTCAAGAAAATCATCTTTTTTAAAAAAATGTTTCGAGGTCATTATCTTTTATAAAGAAAATTATCGAGAAAATTCTCTTTTGTAAAGAAAATAGTCGAGAAAATTATTTTCTATAAAGAAAATTTTCGGGAAATTCTTTTTTTTATTGAAAATGTATATTTTCATTTTACAGAAAATTTTCTTCTAATAAAAATGTTCTTTATATTTAATTTTTGTCTACCACTGTTCTCTACTCTTCGTTGACAATTAGAATTTTCAAAATTCACTCATATCATCAGCCCATCAACAACAGCAACAAAAAATGTATAACTTCCTTGATTGTTAAGAACGAATTTCATTTAATTTAATGTTATTAGATACAGATATTTAAGCTTATAGGAAAGCGAATTTATAAAATACTTATAAAATTCATCGTTATTACCATGAAACCGTATTGAGTGATAGTAGAATATGACAAAAATTCTATTTCTTGTATTGGTATGGAGTTCATTTATTCAATGGATTTTTAACACAGTTTCGATAAGAGAATGAGTAAATTAATGTTAAGGGGAAGTATGTACCGTATGTATGTAAGTACTTCATTAGAATTATCTATATATATAAAATTCTAACGTTACTGACTGACTGACTGACTGACTGACTGACTGACTGATTCATCATCGCACAGCCTAAACGGTTGAAGCTAAAGAGCTGAAATTTGGACAGGAGGTTGGTCTCCCGCCAAATAGATCCACTAAGACGGGATTTTTGGAAATTCGAATGTTTAGGGGGTAAAAAGGGGTAAAAACGGGTAAATTCGGTAACCTTATATCTCCTAAACTAGAAAAGATACAAAAACAGTTTAAAGCTTATCGCCGTTCATTTAAAAAATAAACGGACAGGTGTCTGGTACTTTTTTAAAATTCGGCCCCTTTAGGGAATAAACGGGTAAAAACTGTATTTTGGTACTTTTTTCGCACCCCATGTATCTTTTAAACCAGTGCACATTCAAAAAATATTTTTGACTCCTTCATAACTTAACGAAAAAATAAAAATATGAATTTAGTACTTTTTGGATATTCGGACGTTTAAGGGGTTAAAATTTTACCTATTTTTGGTACTTTTTTCATAAAACATTGTTTTTGGTTTATTAACTTATACATATGGAATACATAATAACGGGCTCCCACTACGATGTTGCAACTTTTTGGAATTGAATTTTTATTTCGTTAATGGGGAGGAAAAAAGTACCAAAAGGGGTAAAAACGGGAAATTTGATTTTATTCAACCACAATGATCCAATTTAGATAAAATTTTTAAATTTAGAAACACTAAATATCCTAATGGGGTGTTATTTGGAACCCCGGTATCAAGTGATATTTTTTGGTACTTTTCATTCTCCAACTGGTCCTTTTTGAGTTTTCTATGATATTGAAATAGAAACATGAAATTAATAATAAAGGGACTTTTCGATACTTTTTCGTTCTACATAGGTACTTTTTTGAGTTTTCTTTAAAATTAAACCTAGAAACATGAAATTAAGCATGTAGAGCTCGGAGTAAATGAGAATCTATAATAGGGGACTTTTTGGTACTTTTTCGTCCTTCGACTGGTACTTTTTGAGTTTTCTATAAAATTTAACCTAGAAACATGAAATTAAGCATATAGAGCCCTTAGTAAATGAGAATCTATAAAAGGGGACTTTTTGGTACTTTTTCGTCTTTCGACTGGTACTTTTTGAGTTTTCTATAAAATTTAACCTAGAAACATGAAATTAACCATTTAGAGCCCGGAGTAAATGAGAATCTATAAAAGGGGACTTTTTGGTACTTTTTCGTCCTTCGACTGGTACTTTTTGAGTTTTTTATAAAATTTAACCTAGAAACATGAAATTAAGCATGCGGAGGCCTTAGTTAATGAGAATCTATAAAAGGGGACTTTTTGGTACTTTTTCGTCCTTCGACTGGTACTTTTTGAGTTTTCTATAAAATTTAACCTAGAAACATAAAATTAAGCATGTAAAGCCCTTATTAAATGAGAATCTATTAAAGGGGACTATTTGGTACTTTTTCGTCCTTCGAATGGTACTTTTTGAGTTTTCTATAAAATTTAACCTAGAAACATGAAATTAAGCATGTAGAGCCCTTAGTAAATGAGAATCTATAAAAGGGGACTTTTTGGTACTTTTTCGTCTTTCGACTGGTACTTTTTGAATTTTCTATAATATTGATTCTAGAAGCATGAAATTAAGCATGTAGAGCCTGGAGTAAATGCGAATCTATAAAAGGGGTCTTTTTGGTACTTTTTCGGCCTTCGACTGGTACTTTTTGAGTTTTCTATTAAATTGAACCTAGAAACATGAAAATAAGCATTTAGAGCCCGTAGTAAATGAGAATCTATAAAAGGGGACTTTTTCGTTCTTCAAAAGGTACTTTATGAATTTTCTATAATATTGAAAATAGAAACATGAAAGTATGCATGTAGAGTCTGGATTAAGTGAGAAACTATAAAAGGGGACTTTTTGGTACTTTTTTGTTCTTCAAAAGGTACTTTTTGAATTTTCTATAATATTGAACCTAGAAACATGAAATTAAACATGTAGAGCCCGAATTAAGTGAGGACCTATAAAAGGGGACTTTTTGGTACTTTTTCGTTCTTCAAAAAGTACTTTTTGAATTTTCTATAATATTGATCCTAGAAGCATGAAATTAAGCATGTAGAGCCTGGAGTAAATGAGAATCTATAAAAGGGGACTTTTTGGTACTTTTTCGTTCTTCAAAAGGTACTTTTTGAATTTTCTATAATATTGATCCTAGAAGCATGAAATTAAGCATATAGAGCCTGGAGTAAATGAGAATCTATAAGAGGGGACTTTTTGGTACTTTTTCGTTCTTCAAAAGGTACTATTTGAATTTTCTATAATATTGAACCTAGAAACATGAAATTAGGCAAGTACAGCCAAGATTAAGTGATAACCTATAAAAGGGGACTTTTCGGCACTTTTTCGTTCTTCAAAAGGTACTTTTTCAATTTTCTATAATATTGAACCTAGAAACATGAAATTAAGTACGTAGAGCCCGGAGTAAGTGAGAACATATAAAAGAGGACTTTTTGGTAATTTTTCGTTCTTCAAAAAGTACTTTTTGTGTTTTTTATAACATGAAATTAACCATGTGGAGCCCGGAGTTAATGAGAATCTATAAAAGGGGACCCTTTGGTAATTTTTCGTTCTTCAACTGGTACTTTTTTAATTTTCTATAATATTGAATTTAGGAACATGAAATTAAATAAAAGAGGTCTTTTGTTACTTTTTCGTACTTCATTGGTACTTTTTGAGTTTTCTAAAATATTGAATATATAAACATAAATTTAAATAGGGGACTTTTTGATATTGCAGATATACATATATACATTTACAATAATATTTATTTTATTCCATTACGATGAGGGTAGCGAAGCACACTGGGTATAGCTAGTTATTCATAAAATAAATATTTGCATAATTTATTTATTTATATTTTTTTATAGAGCTTTTTCCACATTATCAAATGATTAAATTTATCTCAACATTTGAACGTTTTTTTATTTGTCAATAATGTCAGGCACTTTATAAAGTGACTGTAGTCAGTCATATTTTCTTTAAACATTTTCTTTACCTCATTAACATTTTCACATATGAATTCACATAGATACTCACTTATACATATGCACAAGATTATTAATATTTTCTTTAAAAAAAACTGTTTGTTTAGTGATAAGAAGTCATTTAAGAATTAATTTAATTAAAGTAAATTTAATTTAAATTTGAATATTTGCCATCAACTTGTAACGAAACACAAGAACTGTGAGTTAAATTAACAGCTTT
Organism: Lucilia sericata; assembly: GCF_015586225.1. NCBI lineage: Eukaryota > Metazoa > Arthropoda > Insecta > Diptera > Calliphoridae > Lucilia > Lucilia sericata. The sequence goes on along the minus strand of NW_023995139.1, from coordinate 84,483 downwards.
TTTGAAGAATGTGTATATTAAATTAAACTCGAGGAATACTTCAAGGGATGCTTTCGTAGGTGACAGTTGGTAGTGCTATAATCGTGTGTAAGATTTGCACCATATAATCTTGTACAAGAATCCACAAGAGGCCGATAGAGGGCCAGATCTGTTTAGCTTGCTAACTAGGAGTTTATAAAGAAATTTTGAACAGACTGGGAATAGATCTGAGAATGATAGAACTTGCATACGTATAAAAATTTTGTTATTCAAAATTTTGTTATAAAATTTTTAATATCAGCGAATTTAAAAACATTTCAAAATTTGCATCTAACGAATTATGATGTTTTACCAAAAATATAAATTAAAACTTTTTCCAAAAACATAAGTACGTTTGTATGTCGATACATCACTACTGACCATTGTTTACCACCTAAAGCTTGCCCAGAAAATTTCTTGCACATATTTTAATGATTGCATCATTTACATGTGTAACATCAAAGCGGCTTTCCTGCCAGCAGCATTAGATGAACAAATATCAAAAGAGACAAAAAAAAAAGAACTTCGAAACAGATTGCAATTCAAATGTGATTTTGTTTTGTTGCTATTGTAAGACTTATAGCCATATGTAGACTTGCAGCAACGTTGCATCGTTTTACGCATTTTGGTACGTGATTATTAAAGCAGTATTATGTCGTCATTTTAGGTGAAGCGTTAAAAGCCGCAGGTCAGCACTATTGCTATTATCATCACCATCATCAGCCATGCCACCATCATCGTTGTTCATGTCATCGATGGCAACTATACATAAATGACAGCAATAACAGCATTTACAAGAGGTCAAAAGATTAGATGATGAAAATGAGGGGGTTGCTCTTTTTCCGGACAAATTGTCCGCTATTAAAGTCGAACATTTTCACATTATAAGAGTTAAAATTTGTATTTTGCAATTGCTATGACATCAAGCTGGCAATGTAATTCCCAGTTTTTTTTTTTTTTTTTCGAAAACTTCGTTAGATCTATTAAGGATTGTTGCGGCTTAGCATGTGAACCATATAAAATTACATTGAAATTACACAGTATTTTTTTGTGCTAATATGACATTCAATATTAAAATCATATTTGCTTAATGTCCCTATACATACATATGTATGTATACACGTTTGAATTTTTCTAGCCTTTTGGACATATGTTTGGTTTCATGGGTGAGTTGTATACTTTTTAATGTAAGGAAGATGTAAGTACGTAGGTTACATTAGGTCCAAAGAAATACATCCAGACCACTATCGGACTTGTTGTCCTTAACAAGAGTCTTTATTGTTAACCGTCTATAGTCTAGTCTATAGTCTAGTCTATAGTCTAGTCTATAGTCTAGTCTATAGACTAGTCTATAGTCTAGTCTATAGTCTAGTCTATAGTCTAGTCTATAGTCTAGTCTATAGTCTAGTCTATAGTCTAGTCTATAGTCTAGTCTATAGTCTAGTCTATAGTCTAGTCTATAGTCTAGTCTATAGTCTAGTCTATAGTATAGTCTATAGTCTAGTCTATAGTCTAGTCTATAGTCTAGTCTATAGTCTTGTCTATAGTCTAGTCTATAGTCTAGTCTATAGTAGTCTATAGTCTAGTCTATAGTCTAGTCTATAGTCTAGTCTATAGTCTAGTCTATAGTCTAGTCTATAGTCTAGTCTATAGTCTAGTCTATAGTCTAGTCTATAGTCTAGTCTATAGTCTAGTCTATAGTCTAGTCTATAGTCTAGTCTATAGTCTAGTCTATAGTCTAGTCTATAGTCTAGTCTATAGTCTAGTCTATAGTCTAGTCTATAGTCTAGTCTATAGTCTAGTCTATAGTCTAGTCTATAGTCTAGTCTATAGTCTAGTCTATAGTCTAGTCAATAGTCTAGTCTATGTCTAGTCTATTGTCTAGTCTATTGTCTAGTCTATAGTCTAGTCTATAGTCTAGTCTATAGTCTAGTCTACAGTCTAGTCTACAGTCTAGTCTATAGTCTAGTCTATAGTCTAGTCTATAGTCTAGTCTATAGTCTAGTCTATAGTCTAGTCTATAGTCTAGTCTATAGTCTAGTCTATAGTCTAGTCTATAGTCTACTCTATAGTCTAGTCTATAGTCTACTCTATAGTCTAGTCTATAGTCTACTCTATAGTCTAGTCTATAGTCTAGTCTATAGTCTACTCTATAGTCTAGTCTATAGTCTAGTCTATAGTCTAGTCTATAGTCTAGTCTATAGTCTAGTCTATAGTCTAGTCTATAGTCTAGTCTATAGTCTAGTCTATAGTCTAGTCTATAGTCTAGTCTATAGTCTAGTCAATAGTCTAGTCTATGTCTAGTCTATTGTCTAGTCTATTGTCTAGTCTATAGTCTAGTCTATAGTCTAGTCTATAGTCTAGTCTATAGTCTAGTCTATAGTCTAGTCTATAGTCTAGTCTATAGTCTAGTCTATAGTCTAGTCTATAGTCTAGTCTATAGTCTAGTCTATAGTCTAGTCTATAGTCTAGTCTATAGTCTAGTCTATAGTCTAGTCTATAGTCTAGTCTATAGTCTAGTCTATAGTCTAGTCTATAGTCTACTCTATAGTCTAGTCTATAGTCTACTCTATAGTCTAGTCTATAGTCTAGTCTACAGTCTAGTCTACAGTCTAGTCTACAGTCTAGTCTACAGTCTAGTCTATAGTCTACTCTATAGTCTACTCTATAGTCTACACTATAGTCTAGTCTATAATCTAGTCTATAGTCTAGTCTATAATCTAGTCTATAGTCTAGTCTATAATCTAGTCTATAGTCTAGTCTATAGTCTAGTCTATAGTCTAGTCTATAGTCTAGTCTATAGTCTAGTCTATAGTCTAGTCTATAGTCTAGTCTATAGTCTAGTCTATAATCTATTCTATAGTCTAGTCTATAATCTATTCTATAATCTATTCTATAGTCTAGTCTATAGTCTAGTCTAAAGTCTAGTCTATAGTTTGCTAGTACACTATAACATTTTATTTTGAACAGATAACAATGACATAATTCCTTCACAATTAAACAAAAAGCTAATTTCTATGTCATAAAATTTTCCCTTATTAGCCAACTTGATATAACACATTTTATTTAATTAGAATTATGAGCATTTAATGTCATTTTAATTAATAAAATACTAGTATTTACATTTAATAAACAAAAGTAACGCTATCATATATATTAACTAACCCATAATAAAACATAATTTGTAAGTGCTAGAGTAATAACATTTTAAGTGGATATCATGCATATGTCCTCAAGTAAATAAATAAATCTAATTAACCTAAGTAATTATATTTTTGTGTATACACATGCATGTAAATAGTATAAAACTAAAAAGACGTGAAGTTTTGTTATCAAATGATAAATATTATATACATCTGTTAGATATTATGAAACAATTAGGAAATAGTATCATTTATTTATCTATCTTTTGCCTAGATATATTGTTGAAAATTAAATAATTCGTATCTGAGATCTTAAAATTTAAACATGAGATTATATCCTCAATTTATGTATGTGTGTATGTATTGTACAAATATTGTACAAAATCTGTGTTGAGATTTAAAACAAATATTGAAATATTTATAATAATATTTGCTATTAATTGTTATAACATTTTATATATCTATGGTCATCAGCAATAATAACCTAAATCCTACTTCATATGCGGCATCTTTTCAGGAAATTTATACATTCAATAAGTCTACTTAGATGTTTATCAGCTATAACCACAGATATTAGGTTAATGCCAATTTTGTACAAGAAAGTATTGAAATGCAATTAAGTTTTAAAACTTATCCCAGAACTAGGATATTTATACAAGACAATAGTTTTAACAAATTCCTTTCAACCTAATTTTTACAAAGTTTACATCTTTTGGATCCACCTTAATGTACACTCACATCCAGCATTATTATTTACTAAAAGCGCACAGATTCAACCAATTCTACATACATGAACAAACTCAGGTAAACACACATTCAATCGTATTTGTATGCGGAATTTTTTGGCGAAAGTGCAAATGTTTTCAAAACACAATTAATGTGCGTAAATATTTTAAATGGCAAAAAAAAAGAAAGAAATAAACCAAAAATTTCGTAAAGCTGTATGTAGACTTTTGGATAAAAACTCAAAATGCCAGCTAAGAGCCAGCAAACATATGCAATTGCTGAAGTGTAAATTTAACAAAAACAAAATACTTTAATATTAAAATCGCTTTTTGGGTACTTGAATTTTTGTTGATTTGCTAATACATAGTCTTTTGAAGAGAAGTATGTTAAATTTTGCGTAATTGGAAAATCAAATGTTGATTGAGCTGATTACTCTCTTCGTTACTTCTTGAACTTCTATATTCGATGTTGATTTTGACAGTATTTAGCTGATGGCCTTAGGAATATGACTTTTAGGCTGTAAAGCCTGCTGGAGCTGTAATAAATGCTTCCCTCTCGTAGCCATACAGAGGAACAATGTATTAGGTTTTTCCTTGGAGGGATCTACAAGATCCAGGCTACGTAGACGTCCTATGAATCTAAATCCATAGAGCTCTCCTCATACCCCGCCACGCTGATCATGTCAAACAGATCACCCACTAAACCTGTGACAGACTGGGTGTCCTTCTGGCTATCTGAACTAGCGATACTGTATGCATTTGTTTCCTATATGGAACTATCATCTTCCAGAGAGCTATCGTCATCCTAAGCCACGTTCACCTTGCCAAACATATCAGCACTAAACTTGAGGTATGTATTTATACTTCTATGTATTTGTCATCACTGCGATGGAGAGTAATACTATAGATATCCTAGGACATTTTACGAGTATCCTTTTACGTATTTCAACTAGCGAGATTGTCGGCATTTATCATCACTGCGACTGAGAGTAATACTATCAATACCGTAGAACATTTTGCTTCGATTATCTCGCAGTTGCATAGACTTTCGTCTACGAAGACTGTCATTGAACAGGACCAAGTCTTACTTTGCACCTGGCCACATTTCCCCAAGGATCTCAATATTCAGATTAAGGAGAATATTAAAAAAAATTGGATAACTTTGCCTTTGAAGGTTGCCGATTGATGCAGTCCACTTCTGGTAAAGGAGTCGGAACTGAGTGGACCAGGAGACTCTTTGTCTATACGAAATTCAGTTTCTTGTCGCTCTAAAAGTCGCTTGCCTTCTGAGGGCGTTTTGTGCAAAGAGAAATTTTCTGATGTCACACTAGAAGTGCTAGAAAACGAGTTTGACAGTTTTATCAGTATAGATGGAGGTATGGTTTTCTGGGTGAACATTTTCCATTAAACATGGGGCATATTTGAGATAGGATTGTCAATCCTTTGTATTCAAACGAACTACTCTACTGATAGTCATATTTCAGTGACCAGAGAAGCGAATCAATATAGTACTTCGGACATAGTGCTCAATTTGGGAAACAGACGTCTGACTGGTGGTAGTTCTTAGTATCGTACTTATCGTACAAATTGTCTAACATGGGTGACACTACCTATAACAGCAAGCATGAACAGATCTATCTCCATCAGCATAGCTGAGAGGATTCATCGTTCTCAAGCATTCACCTCGTGATCTTTCGTCAACTAACTTCCGCAAGATCTTCTTCTCAAAAGCTGAAATCCTCACTAAAAATTTTAACACAAGTTGTCTACAGTCTATGGGCTATGCTTTTAGTATTCATACTCTGATGTCATCTATGTCGTATTTAATATTTTTCGCATCTTTGATTTCACGAAGAATACCGTGACTTAGCAGAACATTTTAAGTATATATCAACATTTATCTCACGCTTATATTTATTTCATTAGGATATTTACCACCACACACGTATCTAGTGCATACGGAAGACGGAACTATATCTGTCAACATGGTTGGTTCATCATACTCATATACCTTCAAGATAACCTTTCGTGAACTTTCTTTTACATGATCTCAGCAATTACATAGTAGTAATTCTAAAACATTTTGACTATAGTCTATGATCTACACTTTCAGCTCTCATACTGATCTCACTTGTGTCTTATTTAATATTTTTCGATTCAACTTTGACATACTTACCTGATCGTCAACTTAGGGAAAGCAGTATCATCACAAATTAATCATTGATCTTGGTTAGATACGTTCCTTGGCTTCCCAAAGAATATCTACAGTGAATTATCGGAACATTATCTATCCAGAGCTAACGCTATTTTATAACTTTTTGAACTCGGGATATTTTCCTCCATACACGTTCAAACTCCAATTTATTTCATGATAGCAGTAGTGTTATTGGTAATGATGATTCTCAAGGTTCTTTGGCCATGACTCTATTTATACCCTACACCACTATAGTGGAGAGGGTATTATGCGTTTGTGCTCATGTTTATACACCCAAAAATATTGGTCCTACAAACACCTTAAAGTATTTTAATCGGCTCAGAATCACTTTCTGAGTTGATTAAGCTATGTCCCTCTGTCCGTCCGTCTGCCCGTCCTTCTGCCTGCTTGTCTGTCTGCCTGCCTGTCTGTCTGTCTGTGTATCCATGTAAACTTTGTGCACACTCTACAATTTTCGAGATAATTTGTTGAAATTTGGCAATCTTTTGTCGACCCAGAGACGAAGCCTATTGAAAATGGTTAAAATCGATGCATTATTTCGCCTAGCTCCCGTACAATCGTACCGCCTAATAAGGCTTTTGTGCTCATAATTATGTTAAATGTTCTAGTATTTCTACAAAAATCGGCATAACGTGGTTTTATATACGTCTAAATTATACCGTAGTCCCCATACAAAGTCTCCTTCGGAAAATCAGTTGAAGGTCAAAATTCACTTATAAACTCTAGTATCTCGATAAAATTCTTCATAAATAACATAAATAATGTAAAGGTAAATCTCTGTACCAAAATGCATAAGGATGGGCCCATATTTACTCTTGCCCCCAAGTAACTCCTTTTTTGGAAAAATCTGTTTTTTGTCAATAAATTGTTAAAATATTTCGCAGTTAAGGTATTGCTTCATAATTCTTTATATGCTAGATTAGTTGCACTTGAAATCAAGGACTCTGTTACTAACCATAATAACACCGAATATATTCTTTAAAATACCACTTTACTTGATAAAATTAAATTAACATTAAAAAAAATACTCATTTATTTGTTTAAAATCATTTTCATTAAAAATAACACCTTGCTTATTTACACAAAAGTTTAAATAAGTATAATTTTCATAACACAAGTGAACAATTTAAATTTAGTCTCTACTTAACCTCGAATATTATTTCTGCAGTATATTTTCACATTTTATATTGTGTTAGTTATTTTGGCCCGAAATCAACAGTATTTAAAAACAACTGTTTCACTTGCAACAACAAGGACTTAATGGCATTGTGATGCAGTGCATCATAGTTTTTTTTTTTCCTTTGTATATTTTGGCTACCACCTTAAGGGTCCTTTACTAACATTCATACACATACAAATTTGGGTAACTTATTAACTTAAATGTACTTGAGATAATTTCTGGTGCTCATACTTTCTTTTTTTATCTTTTTGCTTCACCTTGGCAAGAATTGCAATTTTACTACAACTAAATCACACTGACACCAACACACTTATACTAAAAAAAGGACAAAATAATAAAAAGAAAACTACCTGCAGTTCGAGATGACTGTACACAACTAATTATTCTGCACAGATCATTATCTGAGTACGGACGTATAATTAACAATGGACACAGTATAGACTAACTACTTTATGCATTACTTAGGGACTATGAAATGTCGATTGACTTGCCTCTGCATTACTTAAAGACACTGAAGTAAAGAGAGCAGCCTCTGCAATATATAAATTTTTCTGAAAAATAGTTTTTTAAAGGGATACATTGACTCCTTGCAAAACTGTTGGGTTATAAGAGAAAAAAGGCATGTGAAACTCTTGGCTGGAAAATGTGAAATTCACATTAAAAAGCAAAATCACAGAATATTATTTAAGAAAAATTCTTTTGTACATTTTGTAAGCCATAAAAAGTGTCGTCTACTCGTATTTGCTAACTTCTGTTAAGTAAGACCCGACACACTCATTAAAAAATCTTAGTAATTTAGAAAAAAATGTTTTCACATAAAAACGGTTTAAATTAAATATTAACTAAAAGCTGGTGAGGGAATATTTAAAATTTAAATATTGTTTTTTTTTTAATTTTTTAGTTAGTTAGTTTTTTTACGAGTGTTTAAATATTATGTATATAATTTTTATTTATAGTCATGTATACAAATATCTTTCTTTTGTACTACTCTTCCTACGTTAATCCGTTTTCTGTACATTTTTTGCTGCATTATAGAAAAACCACATCTTTTCGCTTTCAATGGATTTAAAAAGCAATAAATCTTCTGCCTTTTTTTCCGTGTATGTATGTGGCAAGGTTAAAATTGTTTTTAGGAAACAAATGAAAGTGAAGTTTTTTGTTATTGCTTTATTATTGTAAAAACTATGTTCATACTCTGCTACTTACACAGGTTGCAACAAAGGGCTTTTAAACATTATTTTATTTATTTTTATACCCTACACCACTTCAGTGGGGAGGGTATATTGGGTTTGTGCTGATGTTTGCAACGCACAATAATATTGGTCCTATACCCACCTTAAAGTATCGGCTCAGAATCATTTTCTGAGTCGATTTAGCTATGTCCGTCCGTCTGTCCGTCTGTCCGTCCGTCCGTCCGTCCGTCCGTCCATGTAAACCTTGTAATCAAACTACATGTCGCAATTTTGGAGATAATTCAATGAAATTGGGTACATGATCTTCTATTGTCCCAGGGACGAAGCCTATTGAAAATGGTTAAGATCGTTCTATTATTTCACCTAGCCCCCATACAACTGAACCTACCAATAGGGCTTGTAAACCTTTTAATCAAACTACAAGTCGCAATTTTGGAGATAATTCAATGAAATTTGGCACATGATCTTTTATGGTATCGTAGACGAAGCCTATTGAAAATGGTTAAGATCGTTCTATTATTTCACCTAGCCCCCATACAACTGAACCTACCAATAGGGCTTGTAAACCTTTTAATCAAACTACAAGTCGCAATTTTGGAGATAATTCAATGAAATTTGGCACATGATCTTTTATGGTATCGTAGACGAAGCCTATTGAAAATGGTTAACATCGGTCCATTATTTCACCTGGCCCCCATACGACTGAACCCCTCGAATAGGGCTTTTAAAACTTGTAATCAAACTACAGGTCGCAATTTTGGAGATAATTCAATGAAATTTAGCACATGATCTTTTATGGTACCGTAGACAAAGTCTGTTGAAAATGGTTAACATCGGTCCATTATTTCACCTAGCCCCCATACAACTGAACCCGCCGAATAGGGCTTTTAAGTTCATAATTATGTTTAATATACTCATATCTCGACAAAAAGCTGCAAAAACCAAGTTCTATACAAGATTTGATGACCCTCATGAATAATAATAGGTCCTCATATGACCCTAGCCCCTATGAAAAGCCCACATCAAAATTTCACTTAAATGTCCACAATTTTATTCAACAATATATCTGTATATCTGAGGCAATTTAAATGCTTTATTATGGTGTAGGGTATTATATGGTCGGCCTCGTCCGACTGTAATTTCTTACTTGTTTTTATTTAAAATGAATTTCCGACATAAATCTTTGACAATCCCTTCGATCTTTTATTACCACGTTTTACTCATTGGATTTTTATACTAGTTATACACCACTATAGTGGGTAGAGTATTATGCGTTTGTGCTGTTGTTTGTAATACCCAAAAATATCGGCTATATCCATCCGTCCGTCTGTCTGTCCATGTAAACTTTGGGCACTAGAGGTCGCGCAATTTTCAAGATAGTTTGATAAGATATGAAACAAACTTTTCTCTAGGCCAAAGAGGAATCCTATGATTAAAACCGCTCTATTATTTCATGTAGCCCTTATACAACCATGCCACCCTGAATTCATTATTATATTACAAATTCTAGTATGTATAAAAAAATTGGCACAACTTAGTTCTGTTTAAGTCTTAATGTTACTACCGATTATGTAATGTACTTATTTAAATTTGTTTGAAAATATTTTCTTCACTTTATCACTATACAGAAAACATGAAGAATTTATATTTACAGCCTTTAAAGATTTAACTTCTTTAATGATAGGTATTTTCTGAAGTAAACCTTTTAACTTATAAATCCTTTACTTTATATAGTACATATGTATATGGGTAAAACCACAATAATTAATGAACGAATTTAAAATAAGAAAAACGTCATGACTTAATCGTGATGCTGTAAAGAAAAATAACACAAGTGTATGAAATACACATAAAGTGACATATCATTCCTGATAGCACAAAGGCAACAAAAGGGTTTCCCTGGGGGTGCTAAGATGAGCAATTCCAAACAACCAATTAAAGAAATAACAAGTAAGAATGTAAAGTCGCTCATGGCAGGCCATATGATACTCTACACCAGTGTGTATGAAAAAATTTGGTATATAGGGTACAAAAAGGCATGACCGTTAGTTAGTTAGTTAGTTAGTTAGTTAGTTAGTTAGTTAGTTAGTTAGTTAGTTAGTAAGTTAGTTAGTTAGTTAGTTAGTTAGTTAGTTAGTTAGTTAGTTAGTTAGTTAGTTAGTTAGTTAGTTAGTAGTTAGTTAGTTAGTTAGTTAGTTAGTTAGTTAGTTAGTAGTTAGTTAGTTAGTTAGTTAGTTAGTTAGTTAGTTAGTTAGTTAGTTAGTTAGTTAGTTAGTTAGTTAGTTAGTAGTTAGTTAGTTAGTAGTTAGTTAGTTAGTTAGTTAGTTAGTTAGTTAGTTAGTTAGTTAGTTAGTTAGTTAGTTAGTAGTTAGTTAGTTAGTTAGTTAGTTAGTTAGTTAGTAGTTAGTTAGTTAGTTAGTTAGTTAGTTAGTTAGTTAGTTAGTTAGTTAGTAGTTAGTAGTTAGTTAGTTAGTTAGTTAGTTAGTTAGTTAGTTAGTTAGTTAGTTAGTTAGTTAGTTAGTTAGTTAGTTAGTTAGTAGTTAGTTAGTTAGTTAGTTAGTTAGTTAGTTAGTTAGTTAGTTAGTTAGTTAGTTAGTTAGTTAGTTAGTTAGTTAGTTAGTTAGTTAGTTAGTTAGTTAGTTAGTTAGTTAGTTAGTTAGTTAGTTAGTTAGTTAGTTAGTTAGTTAGTTAGTTAGTTAGTTAGTTAGTTAGTTAGTTAGTTAGTTAGTTAGTTAGTTAGTTAGTTAGTTAGTTAGTTAGTTAGTTAGTTAGTTAGTTAGTTAGTTAGTTAGTTAGTTAGTTAGTTAGTTAGTTAGTTAGTTAGTTAGTTAGTTAGTTAGTTAGTTAGTTAGTTAGTTAGTTAGTTAGTTAGTTAGTTAGTTAGTTAGTTAGTTAGTTAGTTAGTTAGTTAGTTAGTTAGTTAGTTAGTTAGTTAGTTAGTTAGTTAGTTAGTTAGTAGTTAGTTAGTTAGTTAGTTAGTTAGTTAGTTAGTTAGTTAGTTAGTTAGTTAGTTAGTTAGTTAGTTAGTTAGTTAGTTAGTTAGTTAGTTAGTTAGTTAGTTAGTTAGTTAGTTAGTTAGTTAGTTAGTTAGTTAGTTAGTTAGTTAGTTAGTTAGTTAGTTAGTTAGTTAGTTAGTTAGTTAGTTAGTTAGTTAGTTAGTTAGTTAGTTAGTTAGTTAGTTAGTTAGTTAGTTAGTTAGTTAGTTAGTTAGTTAGTTAGTTAGTTAGTTAGTTAGTTAGTTAGTTAGTTAGTTAGTAGTTAGTTAGTTAGTTAGTTAGTTAGTTAGTTAGTTAGTTAGTTAGTTAGTTAGTTAGTTAGTTAGTTAGTTAGTTAGTTAGTTAGTTAGTTAGTTAGTTAGTTAGTTAGTTAGTTAGTTAGTTAGTTAGTTAGTTAGTTAGTTAGTTAGTTAGTTAGTTAGTTAGTTAGTTAGTTAGTTAGTTAGTTAGTTAGTTAGTTAGTAGTTAGTTAGTTAGTTAGTTAGTTAGTTAGTTAGTTAGTTAGTTAGTTAGTTAGTTAGTTAGTTAGTTACTTAGTTAGTTAGTTAATTATTTAGTGAACTCCGGTAGGTTAGTGGTTAGTGTTCTAGTCTGGTAGACCGGAGGTTGGTTGGTTCGACTCCCACCTGAGGCACTGGTTAAGGAGCGCACAACAGGCCCGATAGAGGTCTAGGTGTATTTCTTCGGATTTGATGTGTGTATATATGTATCCTTAACCGCAGGCATTCATACCCACATACACACCTATAAACTTACTCAACCGTATGTCATTCCCAACATTTCAACATTATCTTTTTCCCATTTCTGATTTCATTCTCTGGTGGTACTGCGCTGCAAGTGAGGGGCCAAAACAAAAAGACAATGCAAGAAATCCAAAAAGTATGTCACGCATGTTACTCCGCAAAATTGCTTTATTCCAAAAAAAGGAGTTCTTTCTTTAGCTCACTCACTTATTTATCCATTTTTTTTTTTTGTTCATCCTCAGCCACTTCTGTGTTGAGTTGCTGCGTAACACATCTGTTTTAAATCGAAATTTATTCGTGCGTACACAACCAGGCTTATATTTATTACACCGTGTTTGTTTCTTCATTTTTTTTCTAAGCAAAACCCCTTAAGATACTTACGTATGTGGAAGAAGGAGTGTTGATGGTTGCTGGGTGTTTGAAAGAGTTTATCTCTAGGTTTTGTAGAAGGTGGATTTAAGTATGTTGGGGTCTTTTTTTATTAACTTCATAACATATTTTTAACCTTAATTTCTTTCATTTAGTGTTACACTGAAAATAAATGGTAAATATTTCGAAATTGGGAACTCGAGAAATTAATCATGTTAATGTTGCTAGTTGGACTTAGAAACGTAACACATTCGATATAGTCTTCTTTGGAAAAGCACTTTAATAACGAATAATAGAAATTCGTTGAAAAAATAATCCTTAGATTGATTAGTCCTGAATTTAGAATAGCTCATATAAGTTTTCAAAATATAGTGTAGTAATGCGTGACGTCGAAAATATTTCGCGGTGTAATTTTCATTTTTCACCTTGCATAGGTATGATTTTAGCTTTTAATAACACTTTGTCATGTTTAGTTTCCAAAGAAATTTTTATGCGAATTTACATTCACATGCCTAAATATACACACATATGACAGGTTTTATAAACATACGCATCAATACAAGTACATTGAAATATTAGGGTGTTTTTTTTAAATAATTATTTCTACTTAAGCGAATTTCTTGTTTAGTTTCAGTTCCGATGTATGTATTTAAACAATTTCTTATTAAATATGTATGTAACAAGATGTCTTTAAAAATAATTTGCACAAAAAAACTACCTTAATATCCTCTCACGTAAATACATGCCTGTAGTATATACACATATGTACACACATACATATGCACAAAATTATTACATAATGCGAAAATATTTTGCAGGCGCCCGTATATAGAAAATACTTCCATACTCCTCACATTATATTTATCTCGAGTACATACTTAACATTTTTTGTTTATTGTCTACGTATTTTTGAAATTTTTTTTTCAGTTTTATTTATTTTTTTAACTTTAATATTTCATTTTGACTTTTATCCAACATTTATTTATATTCATTGTATTTTGTGCAAATTCGTTATGGAGATTAACTTTATATATATTTTTTCAGCGAATAATATTGTATTATGGAAAATAAATTATTTAAAAAAAAATTCAAAAAATTATATTTTTTTAATAAAAATTATGCAAGTAATATAAAGCATGCGTGGATTGTATTAAATAAATACTTATGAGAAAAAATGCTTTTAATACTTAATAACTTTCTATTAAAACAATTTAGCCCATTTGGCTTATAAATAATATAGTATATTTTTGTAGCTGTGGCGAATAGAAGAATAACAAATAGAATTTTTTATCTAAAATGAGCAATTTGTGTTGACAAAAAAAAAAAAAACAAATCTTAAATCCATAAGTATTTTATAATTTCATTAAAAATATGAATGTCTTTTTGGTATATGTACAAATTTAACATTGATCAGTAACCTCACGTAAATATGCGGAAGGTCACGTATTTGGAACTTATGAAAACTAAGAGGGGGGATTAGGCCACGGGTGGGGCAAGAAGACAAAAGGAAGAAAGGGGGGGCAGGGAAAACAAAAAGGGAACGAAAAGGGAGGCGGGAACAAAAACAAACGAACGAACGAACGAACGAACGAACGAAACGAACGAACGAACGAACGAACGAACGAAACGAACGAACGAACGAACGAACGAACGAACGAACGAACGAACGAACAACGAACGAACGAACGAACGAACAACGAACGAACGAACGAAACGAACGAACGAACGAACGAACGAACGAACGAACGAACGAACGAACGAACGAACGAACGAAACGAACGAACGAAAAAGAACGAACGAACGAACGAACGAACGAACGAACGAACGAACGAACGAACGAACGAACGAACGAACGAACGAACGAACGAACGAACGAACGAACGAAAACGAACGAACGAACGAAACGAACGAACGAACGAACGAACGAACGAACGAACGAACGAACGAACGAAGAAACGAACGAACGAACGAACGAACGAACGAACGAACGAACGAAGAACGAACGAACGAACAACGAACGAACGAACGAACGAACGAACGAACGAACGAACGAACGAACGACGAACGAACGAACGAACGAACGAACGAACGAACGAACGAACGAACGAACGAACGAACGAACGAACGAAAGAACGAACGAACGAACGAACGAACGAACGAACGAACGAACGAACGAACGAACGAAAACGAACGAACGAACGAACGAACGAACGAACGAAACGAACGAACGAACGAACGAACGAACGAACGAACGAAACGAACGAAACGAACGAACGAACGAACGAACGACGAACGAACGAACGAACGAACGAACGAACGAACGAACAAACGAACGAACGAACGAACGAACGAACGAACGAACGAACGAACGAACGAACGAAAACGAACGAACGAACGAACGAACGAACGAACGAACGAACAAACGAACGAACGAACGAACGAACGAACGAACGAACGAACGAACGAAAACGAACGAACGAACGAACGAACGAACGAACGAACGAACGAACGAACGAACGAAAGAAACGAAAGAACGAACGAACGAACGAACGAAGAACGAACGAAACGAACGAACGAAGAACGAACGAACGAACGAACGAAACGAAAACGAACGAAAACGAACGAAAAACGAACAAAACGAACGAACGACGAAAGAACGAACGAACGAACGAACGAACGAACAAAACAAACGAACGAACGAACGAAGAACGAACGAACGAACGAACGAACAAAACTAAACTAAACTAACAAACAAAAAAAACACAAACAAACAAAGAAACAAACAAACATAAAACAACCAAACTAACACATAACAAACTAAACTAACTAAACTACAACTAACTAAACTAACATAACTAACTAAACTAACAAAAACAAACGAAAACCTAACAACTAACTAACTAGTAACTCAACTAACGAACGAATCGAAAACCTACAACTAACTATAAACTAACTAACTAACTAACGAACACTAACTAACGAACTAACTAACTAACCGAAACAACTAACAACTAAAACTAACTAACTAACTAACTAACAACTAACTAACTAACTAAATCAAATAACTAACAACTAACTAACTTAACTAACTAATCTAACAACTAACGAACAAATGTTCGTTCCTTCTGTCATGCGCAGCTAATTCCATGAAACTTTCATCTTCACCTGGTCGGTTTCAGAACAATTACTCTTATGGCCATATTCAGTTATGGCTGTAAAATACAAACAAATTTGAAAAATTTTATAGGGGTTGGCCCATTTTACCATATAGTTCATAACGCCAAAATATATTGATCCTACACCCACCCACATAGCTAAATCCTCTTTCTCAGTGGGTTTAGCTATGTCTGCCCGTCTGTCTGTCTGTCTGTCTGCCCATCCGTGTGGTAGCAATTTTCAAGATAATCACATGAAATTTGCACACGTTCTTTTTTTGACCCAAGGACGAAGCCTTTTTTAAAATCGGTCCATTATTTCGTATAGCCCCATACAACCGTACCCTGAATAGGACCTTTGAACTCATAAATATGTTAAATGTTCTTCTATCACTCTAAAAATCGACAAAACTTAGTTTTATGTAAATCCTAATAATACTGCTGATTTTCGTAATGATCTAGCCTCATTTGACCCTATCTCCCATACTAAGTCCCCTTCAGAAAATAACTTGATTCAATTATAAACACTAATATGACGATGGTATTCTGCATATATAACTGATGTAGGCTTAAATTCCTCTACCAAAATATACAAGAATAGGACCATATTGACCCTCTACCCCATATAACACCTCTTTTAGAAAATGCTTTTTTTGTCAACAAATTGTTAAAATATTTCTGAATTAAGGTAAAAATGAAATTAAATAATTTATTATTAAAAAAAATAATCAAAATTTGTAAGTTATCGGCCATGCCCACCATAAATTATTACTTGTTATGAAATATAGATCACATTTTATGGTAATAACTGATGTAGGGTATCAAATGGTATGTTATGTCCGACTATACTTGTTCTAATATTTTGGCTATATTGATTACTTCAAATTACATCTTATCAATAATTTGTATGTGAATTAAAAGACAACTTGTATTGTAAGTTTATTCTTTCTAGACTATACAAGTAAACATCTCACTTTGAAATTACTTTCATTTCAACCCAATAAAACCACAAGTCACGATCTTTCATTTGAAAAAAAAAACTCAAAACTGGCTCTTTGTCTTTTACCACCCACCGGTCATAAGTAGAGATATAACGAAACGAAACCCCGAAAATAATTGTAAGACTGGTTTAACCACAGGTCATAATGGTTACGAACATCAAAAATTACAAAAACAAAAAAAATTTTATTATTTCATTTCAGCCTTCAGTCATAGATAAAAACTGGAAAAACTAATAAACTTAAAAAAATGCAGTTGTTAACTCTACAACGATCTTCTTCGTACAGAGTTTTCCCAACAACTATTAACACAATCAGCAATAAGCACGTATGCACCCAAACACAGTGCTAAGTGTAAGTGAGTGAGTGAAGGCATGAAAGCAAAAGTGATAGTGGTGGGTATGTAGCAGAGTCTTGGCCGGCCAAGACCACAGTCATTAACATCATCAATATTAAACATTCATCGCTCGTTCGTCTTATGAGTAAATAATGTTGTGCGTGTGAATTTTAAAGATCAACTGAGAGCGACTTAAAGTAACTCTCAATCTCTTTCTCTGTCTTGTAAACCCTAATTAAACCGGTTTTAGTATTATGTCTATAAGAGTATGAGAAGTCCCCATAATCATGTATTGGTATTTAGGTAAACAATTTTTTTTTTTTGGCCAAAACAAATATGTTGGTAATTGATGTTGTTGTTGTTGTTGATCGTTGATGATGCAAATGAAAGCGAAATTGTTTTGTTTATTTTTATGGCTTTTTCGTGTGATATTGTTGTTGCTGAAGAGAAAAAAGAATGTGTTAAAGAGCGTTTTATAGCAAGAGTGTGGTGAGTGGAGTGAGTGAGTGGGTTTGTTTTCTTCGTAAAATGATTTTTTAACTTGACCATAACTAAAGCAAATGAATTTAAACAAAATGTTGTGTAAGGTTATTGCTGCTGATGTTCAAGATGATGACGATGATGTTGATGGGTTTTGAATTCCAAGCAATTTGATTGTGGGGAATAACGAAGAGACTTGATTAAAATATATATTTACTGTTATGGGAATAGTAACTTTGTACATTTATATGTAGGTCTCATATTTAACTTTATGCGATGTCTGTAGAACTTGTATGTTAATAATTTGCTTAATGATTTATGATGTTTGGAATTGGAGGTTTATGAGGAGTTAAATCAATTATGCATCAATTTCTATAGAGTTTAATAAATACATTGATTATTATACCATCCTCCATAATTAGAGATGACAGAGGATATATATAAGTTTGTGCTTTCGTGTGTATGAAATTATGAAACGATTTAGCTATGTCCGTCCGTCCGTCCGTCTGTCTGTCTGTCTGTCTGTCTGTCTGTCTGTCTGTCTGTCTGTCTGTCTGTCTGTCTGTCTGTCTGTCTGTCTGTCTTTCTGTCTGTCTAAAACACGCTCCCATTAAAACTAAGCAAAAGAAATCAATCAAATTCACCCAATATATTCCCTGTTGTCCTAATCAGTTTGGTATTGAAAATCAGCAAAATCGGTACACAACGTAAAAAGTAATGAGTATAAATTTTAGTCTACCTCGAAAAAAAATTTGGGTTTTTATTTAATTCTTGAGTAGTTTCTTATAGGCCCATAATTGATCATATCTTCCACATAATATGGAGACCCGATCGTTATGAATATCGGCAGTATTATTTAGGCACTTATAAAGATAAGTTTTGAAGATTTGTTCTTAAGATACTAGAACAGTTAACATAATTAAGAATTCAAAAGCCCCATTCGGGGTATACAGTTGTATGGGGTCTATGCGAAATAATGAACGGATTTGCACCATTTTCATAACTGAGTCAAATGAAGACTATGGGCCAAATTTCATCAAATTATATTGAAAATTGTTGCGTGTAGCGTGCGCACAATGTTTACATGGACAAGCGGACAGACAGAGACAGACGGACGGACGTAGCTAAATCGACACACAAGCTAATTTTGGTATACTTTAAGGTGGGTATAGGACCAATATTTTTGGGTGTTACAAACATTGGCTCAAACGCATACTAGTGTAGGGTATAAAACAGGTACTAAACGCCAAATAAGTATGAAGAATGCATTTAACTATTGGAAGAAAAACGCTCAAAATATGTCACCAGAAATGAAAGCATGATGGAATATCTCGATGATTAACATTATAAAGGTATTTTCTTCAGACTATGAAAGGAATTTCATATACTATGTAAATATACGATTAAGCAGAGATGAATCTAAAACTCCTATTCGTCATCTTTATGAATCACTTCATATAAGACCTTGATTCCTTTGGTCTGGCCAATGATGACTCAAGTAGGCTGTCAGTGAGTCAATCAATAGATGATCAAGCAATCTACTACTTACTTTTCAATACTTTGTCTTCCACTTCTTATGATTAATGGATCCTAAACTATAACCAAGCATTAAGTGATTAAATAATCCCCAACTACCTAACATTTACCAGTAAAAGCATTGAAAATTTGCATTTTATTTAAAAAAAAAAATGTGTGTCTTTTTTAAAACAACAACAAACAGGTTGTTTACATTTCAAGTGTGTGAATATAAGGGGAGATCTGTGTTGAGCTCTTTTGCAATCGAAATTTTTAACACTCTCTAGGGAGTGGAAGCAAGATCATGGATAGACAGACAACAACATGCAAACGTACGTACTTGGGCAGATAAGTCACTGTCAGGGCATTACAATAAAAAAAAAAACACTTTCGGTTTTATTTGCATTATTTTCATGACTCGCACTCTTTTTTTGTAAGTGTGTGTGTGTGCACTTACTCTCTCCTGGCCAAAAAGCTGTGAAAAAAAGCCAACATCATGGCTAAAACAACTACAACAAACAGCAACTGTGTTAAACGAATTTTATATGTATTACATGTGCGATCTTCCGTTAGCCAGACGAAAAATAACTGAAATATACAATTTTTGGGCATTTTGTGGTTATAATAGTAACCGTTAACATCTTACAACCAGCATTTAATATTCACAAGTGGCAAGCAACGGGTCGTATACGAACGCCGGTTGTTTTTTTGGAAAAAAATTGTCGCGTCGGTTTTTTTTTTTTTTTTTCTTTAAAAAACCATTTATTTATTATCTAAGCAAAAGAAACTGAAGCTTGTTCAACAAGCTTCTTGCTTTTTTCTTTTTGAAACGAAAAATAACGACAAGTCAAATAAAAACTTGTCTTTTAACTAAAATATTAAAAAAAGTGAAAAAATACAAATAAAACTTATAAGTTTTTTTTTTGGTTTAGTTTTAAAACGAAAAACTCTGGCAATTGTTTTTGTGTATGTGTGTTCTACAAGTTAATAAGAAAATAAAACGAAAAATAAAATTTTCAAACATTCTTATATCCGTTTCCGTTTGTTTGTTATAAATTCTCGTCTTTTTTTCTCTGCTGTTTTAATGTTTGAAACTTAAAACCGGAAGTTGATACGCTAAAGCATCATCAGCAAACAAACGAATATTGTGAACAGTAGAATCCTTGTCGTCGTCATCATCATCAGCAACAGCAACATCGTCCTAGTCGTCGTCATTAATATTGTCATCAGCATAAATCCAACAAACCAACCAACCCGACAATCAACAACTTCAAGGATTAACAGTGTTTTGTGACTTTTTTCTCTTTTTATCCCGTAACAAATGGTAGGCATCCTCAACATTTTATATAAAAATTATAAAAAAAAAACAGGAATAATTGTTTTTTGTGTTCTGTGTTTCTAAAATATTTGTTTGACAAAGAGGTTTATATAAATCTGACAGTAGTGTTGTACCAGGCAAATAAAATGGGATTAAAGTATTGTGTCAAACTATTTAAAGGAGTTGAAAGAGAAAACTAAAAAAAAATCTCATAATTATACTAAAAAATTCCCAGGACTTAACAAATCTCATCCTTATGTGTGTGTGTGTGTTTTTTTTTTTGTCCAGAAAAAAAAACTTAATTATTTGCATATCATAAAGAAAACAATGAAAAATTTGTGAAAGAAAAAGTGTTTGTTTTTGTTGAAAATTAATGTGCACAAGATAAAGAAAATGTCGTCCTTTTTAAATGTATGCAAAATTATTTGCCTTAAGGAAAACTTATGAATAAAAATTAAGTAATTTAGTAAAAGTGAAGGTTGTTTAAAATGAGTGAAATTAGAAAAAACTGTTTGATATAATTTTAAACAAAACTTTAATCAGTTTCTAAGGACTGCTTTATGAAAAAAAGTTTCCTTTTGAGTACCAATGTATGACCGACCCAAAGATTAAAGGGTATTTAAACTTACAAAAGTTTCATTTTAATCACTACAACACATATTTGCTAGAGACAAGTGAAAAATTTGTTTTAAAATCTTTTGATTGTAACTATAGTGGGTAGGGTATTATGTGTTTAATACAATACCCACCTTAATACTATAACCACCTTAAAGTATACCGATTGACTCAGAATCACTTTCAGATTCGATTTATCGAAGGATGTCTGTCCGTCCGACCGTTCGTGTGTCCATATAAACGTTGTTATCAAAGTACAGGTCACAATTTGCAAAATAATTTGATAAAATTTGGCATATACGTTTCAAGGACGAAGCCTATTGAAAATTATTAAAATCGGTGCATTATTTCATCTAGCCCCCATACAACTGAATCCCCCGAAAAGGGCTGTTAAGCTCATAATTCTGTAAAATATAATTGCATCTCGATAAAAGGTGACACAATTATGTTTCATTTAAGCTTTGATGTCCTTTCTGAATTTCGAAATGATCGGACCTAATTTGACCCTAGACCCCATACAAAGTCCCCCTCAGAAAGTGACTTTAATATCCACAATTCACTTATTAACACCAATCACATTTAATATTCAGAACAGGTTAAGGGTATCATATGGTCGGCTTCGCCCCACTATAGGTACTTTCTTATTTGATTTTTATGCAAGACACTAAAATCTTTAAACAAATATTTTATCGAAAAGGTTCATTAATAGGTCACTTTATAAACTTTTATCAATTTGAAAATTGACATGAAACAATTCTTTTAAATATCACTTTTTGGCGCCATTTTTATAACTTAAATTATTATAATGAGGAAGATATTTGAGAAATATTGGTGCCTCTTCCACCTCAAAATCATTTTCTCAATCGATTATGAGACGTCCAGTTCAGCTGATCTGGCTATATGGGGCTTAAGTGGAAAAATGTGTCAATTTGGATCTATTGGACAGCCGGACAATAGATCATAATTTTTATCGAATAGGCAAATATTTCTGAGGATACTTCAGGGCCAATATTTGACCTCTCCACATTATAATAAGTATTAAAAGTTACATAACTCAGAAATATAAACAAACTTGTTGCAGTAGGCGTGGCACCTACCATATAAAGAAAATGTTGAAAAGTGTATGTGAGAAAATATAACGGCTAGAGTTCTCCAAAATTGCCCAAAATTGGGCAAACTTGCAATAGAGGGCGTGTCACCTAACTTATAAATTAAGAACAAAAATTCCTATATCTAGGAAACTATTAGAGGCTGAATCATAAAAGTTTGCATGGACACTACAGAAATCCGTATGAGCATTTTGGCGAACTTTCAATCCTCAAATGGTTGAACCTGCAGTAGTGGACGTATATAAAATTGAACATTCTACGTTCCTATAAAAGTTTCTTAAGTCGAATTTCATAACTGTACTAGTATATTTAAGCCAGTAGTACTTTATATGGAGGGTAGGGTCAATTATGGACCGATTCTCATACAATTTGTTAGATAGATTTTGGCTAGAAAGAAACTTACTTATGTCAAATTTAATCTATATATTTTCAAGCCATCTTTAACGCCCATTGTTAAAGTTATTTTCTGAAGGGGCCCTTACATGGGGGTTAGGGTCAATTATGAACCGGTTCTTATAAAATTTGGTGGAGCAATTTTTGCTTATATGAAACTTATTTATGTCGAATTTCATTGCTCTAATCATATTATTAAAGCAGTTCTGACTGTTAAAGCTGTATTTCGGGAGTCCACTTATGTGGGGACTATGCGAAAACGTGAACCAATATTGGCTATTTTCAATGCCAAGCAAACCTTACCTATAAAAAATATTTGTGGAAAATTTCAATCCTCTAGCTCTTTCCATTCGGACTCTATTGTGCTTTCAATAGACAGACAGACGGACGGATGGACAGACGGACGGAACATGGCTAGATCGTCTTAAAATTTATCAAGGACGCAGAATATATATATACTTTTGCAGGTCTATTACCAAGATAATTATTTAATTTATGAATTTTGCTAGACAATAACCCAACAAAGCTTTAATTAAATGTTTCTTCCAATAAAAATAATTTTTCCTTAATTTTCACAACAAACAAACAATCACTTCACAAAAACAAAACAAATCTTTAACTTGCAAACAACAGAAAAATAATATTTTTTAATCCTGTTTATTTATTTAATCATCTCCTTTTGTCTGCTTTTGTTTTGGTATATAAAACTTCAGCTTTTTATTGTGGGGAACCAAAAAAATCCCCCAACTCTACATTAATTAGATTCCTCTTTTTTTAAAGCATTAATATTCTATTGTTTGTCATTTTTTTGACGTTAATGTTTATTTTCTTTAGTCTTTTTGCTGTTTTTATCCGCTTTAATCCTTAACTGTTTCAGTTAAATTTGTATGCGAAAAAAAAAATATTTTGTATTTTCATTAAGGATAACGAATCCTTTAAGCATTTTACAGAGAGAACATAATAAAGAATTCATTTTAAATTTATAGAAAATTTTCTATGACTTTAGCTTTTTGGGGCCCTCTTTTTTGAGTACAATTTTGACAATTTAATACTTAACAAAATAGTATGCTTTCAAAAAGTACTTTAAACTATTACAATTCAGTTTTTTTGCATACTAATTAGCAGCATTAAAAATACTTTTATTACAATGCCTTTTTAAGTGGTATTTTTAAGCAATTACAAACTATTTTTATTTCAAAACTTTCTTTGGAAAAAAACATAAAATTTTGTTATAAAATCCTTTTATCGCTCTTTAAATCTACATTTGAAGTTATGATTTTAATTTTAGATAATCAATAGCACGTTCCTATTTTATAGGTTTTTTTAATGTTTAACGTTTTTTTCCATATGTTTTTAACTATTTCAAAAATTTCACTAAATCAAATAAAACTCAATTAGATAAATTAATAAACGTTAAACAAAGTTTACATTTACTTTGAAAAAATTAACGAAAAAAAGTCGTTAAAATGTAAACTGTTTAAATACATATTGGTTTTGATATTTGCAGCATGCTGTTTCGAAAGTGTATAAATTTTTACTAGGTAGACAAATTACTTTAAGTGTTTAGGGGTCAGTTTTTCAATGTTAGTTTAAAGATTATATAAGAAACAATTTGTTGCAGGAGATTTAGAAAAATGTTTCTGATAAATTATATTTGAGCGCAAATTTGAGATAAATTTTGTATTTGTAGAAAATTTATGAATAATTAGCGAATAAATTCTCTTTAAAAAATTTGCGAATTAATCGCAATTCCAAATAAATTTTAATTTTTAAATAATTAGGGATAGATTTTTCCATGTTTATAGAAAATTTGCCATCAATTCGCAAAAATGCTCTCTTTACTAAAAACTTGCAATTAAATCGCGAATAATCCTCTGTTTCCAAAAGTTTCCAACATTTCATGATAGCTTTTATCTCAAATGGAAAAAATTGCTATAAATTGTTGTCTGTTTAAATTTTATACAAACACTTTATATAATATTTGCAATCAATTCGCGATAAATCTTCTTATTGTAGATAATTCGAAATAATCTTCTATTCGCTATAACTTTTCTCTTTAGTGAAACTTTGCCGTAAAGCATTAGCCAATTATTGATTTATTTTTACAAACTTTGCGATTAATTCTTAATAAATCTTCTATTTTCAAATTATATATATTCAATATCTTCTTCTTTTTAAATGATGTATTTACGAGATAATTCGCAAAAAATTCGCGAATATTTCTCAATTTTCTTAATATTTCTCTTTTATAGAAAATTTGTGAATAATTCTTGATAAATTTTCTCTTTAAAAGAAATTTACAAGGAATATTAAATTTAAAGAAAATTTGTCACTAATTCGCGAACAATTCTAATTGAAAAAAATTTCAACAATTCGTCATAAATTTTCTTGTTAATGATAAATTGCTTTAAGTTGTTTGTTTATAGAAGATTTGCGATTAAATTTTATAGAAAAAGTTTATAGAATATTTGCGATCAATTCGCTATAAATCTTTTTATTGTAGATAATTTTCAATAATCTTCTATTCGTAAAACATTTGCCCATTTTTACAAAATTTGGATTAAATTCTTAATAAATCTTCTATTATTAGACAATTTTGAATAATTTTCTTTTTAAATGATGTATTTATGAAATAATTCTTATATATTCTTAATTACTCTTTTATAGAAAATTTGAGAACAATTCCTGATAAATTTTCTCTTTAAAAAAATTTACAAGGAATGTTTCAGTTAAAGAAAATTTGTCACTAATTCGCGAACAATTCTTTAAAAAAATTCAACAATTCGCCATAAATTTTCTTTTTAATGATAAATTTGCGTACAATTCGCGAACGATTCGCGATTAATTTTCTATTTAAAGAATATTTAAAATAATTTTATTATTGCAGTTAATTCATTTCCAGTTCCTTGTAGGAAATTTGCAATTAATTTCTTAAATTTTTTCTAACAAAAATTTGCAATAAATTTTCCGTTTATGAAAAGTTGACGATTCATTTGCGATAAATGTATAACTTACAGATATTATGAAATAATGTTCTACTTCTATTTACAATTAATTTGCAATTGATTTCCTATTCAATGACAATTTGGTATAGATTTTCTGTTGAAAATTGTCAAATCGCGAAAGAAAATTTACGATCGATTCGAGATAAATCTTCTATTAATGGAACATTTACAATAATATATTTCCATTTGTAATCAGTTCGCGATAGAGTTCACTTTAATACAAATTTTCCAAACATTTTCTGATTTTGAAATTTTTGATAAATTTTCTGTTTATGAACACATTACGATTTATTCGCGATAAATCTTTAATTTGAAGAATTTATGAAATAATGTTCTAGTTCTATTTATAAATAATTTGCGATTGATTTTCTTTTCAATGAAAAAGTGCTTTAGATTTTCTATTGATGAAATTGAAAAATTTTAATTAATTCGCGATAAATGTTCTCTTAATAGAAAGTTAAAATTCAAAATAAATCTTCTCTTTATAGAAAAGTTTGCGATAGAATTTTAATTTAATAAAAATTTGCTATACATTTTCTATATTTAGTAAATATTGCATTAAATTTTCAGTATATGAAAAATTCACGATAAATTCGCGATAATTCTTTAATTTAAAGAAAATTTTATTCAATGTTCTTATTCTATTTGAATTCAGTTAGCAATAGATATATTTAAAGAAAATTTTATTCAATGTTCTTATTCTATTTGAATTCAGTTAGCAATAGATATATTTGTTATTAAACATTTACTAAGTATTTTCTACGATAAATGATATGTTTATAAAAAGTTTACGATTCCTTCGCGATAATTCTTCAATTTGTAGAAATTTTAATTCTTTTTGCAAATAATTTGCTTTTAATTTTCTTCTTAATACAAATTTGCTTTATATTTCTGTTCCTGATAAATATTTTTCTCTAACCAATAAAAGCTCTCACGGATAAATGCAACATTATCTAGCCATAGCTATTAGAGAACTAATGACATGTTCATCAACATGTAGCTAATAGCAGCAACATGTACTTAAATATCAAAAAGTCTACTAACCACTTGAAATGAAAAAACTTTATCGCGAATGTTTAAAAGAACTTCCAGAATCAATTATTAACTAAATTAAATAGCCATCCCTAAAGCTATTTTAACTATTTGTGAATTTTTAACTCATTTTTAAAACTTTACTCTACCTTCTACAAGGACATTCTTTTTTATCCCTACTTTAATCCTTTGTTCTTAATTTATAGTTATTATTGTTTCTAATATCTCTAATAGCATTAATTAAAACAAAAATGTTTGCATACAAGAACAAAAAAAAAATTATTGTCATAAAATTTCTTTGCTTTTCTTCAAGCTTGTTTTCATAAGTTTGTTTAAAAAAAATATTCACTCTTTTTCCCAGAAAACACAAGAAAAATTTCTTAGCATAACTTTTTTATTTAATTTTTTTTCTTGTTATAAGAAGAAATTATTTTTCATTTACTGCAATTAGTGCAAAAATATGTGCTGCAAAACTTTACTGTTGCAAAAGTTCAAGCACTAACAACAATAATAAAAATAAGAGAAAAAAAAAACATTGTAGCAAAAACTATAACTAAAGGTTAGTAAAGAGTTTGAGGATAAAAAGGAAGTTAAGAAGGGGAAACAGAAACCTTCCGATGTGAAACAATATTTGCCGTTCTTTTTTATTGTTTTTGTTTTTTTTTTATTGCCTTAAGAAATAGTGCGTTTATGCCGCTGTTAAAAGTCTATGTGTATGTGTAAAAAAGTATCTATTTTACTAACTCATTGTAGTAGTTTACTTAACTACTTAGCACAGTATTTGCCAAGGATTACAAGGATAATGAATGTAGACGCATAATGTCTGTTTGTTATAATAAAATTATACAAAAACACACACATATACAGCGAATGGCGTAGTCTAGATATTGCAACAAGAACTTGATGACCTTAATATGTATTTATAAAAAAATATCATACACAGTTATCCGCTTTTCAATATAATTTCCTAGATAGTATAGGATTTCATTTAAAAGTTGTTTAAAGGGAAATATTTATAAAACGATTTCACTGCTAAAATGCTATTTGGATTATTTTCCTCTTAGGAACATTATTTTTTCTTTCTTTACTTTTCAAGGAAGTTTAATAACCTCTAGTTTAGTTCTAATTCAGTTCTAGTTCAGTTCTAATACAGTTCTAGTTCAGTTCTAGTTCAGTTCTAGTTCAGTTCTAGTTCAGTTCTAGTTCAGTTCTAGTTCAGTTCTAGTTCAGTTCTAGTTCAGTTCTAGTTCAGTTCTAGTTCAGTTCTAGTTCAGTTCTAGTTCAGTTCTAGTTCAGTTCTAGTTCAGTTCTAGTTCAGTTCTAGTTCAGTTCTAGTTCAGTTCTAGTTCAGTTCTAGTTCAGTTCTAGTTCTAGTTCTAGTTCTAGTTCAGTTCTAGTTCAGTTCTAGTTCAGTTCTAGTTCAGTTCTAGTTCAGTTCTAGTTCAGTTCTAGTTCAGTTCTAGTTCAGTTCTAGTTCAGTTCTAGTTCAGTTCTAGTTCAGTTCTAGTTCAGTTCTAGTTCAGTTCTAGTTCAGTTCTAGTTCAGTTCTAGTTCAGTTCTAGTTCAGTTCTAGTTCAGTTCTAGTTCAGTTCTAGTTCAGTTCTAGTTCAGTTCTAGTTCAGTTCTAGTTCAGTTCTAGTTCAGTTCTAGTTCAGTTCTAGTTCAGTTCTAGTTCAGTTCTAGTTCAGTTCTAGTTCAGTTCTAGTTCAGTTCTAGTTCAGTTCTAGTTCAGTTCTAGTTCAGTTCTAGTTCAGTTCTAGTTCAGTTCTAGTTCAGTTCTAGTTCAGTTCTAGTTCAGTTCTAGTTCAGTTCTAGTTCAGTTCTAGTTCAGTTCTAGTTCAGTTCTAGTTCAGTTCTAGTTCAGTTCTAGTTCAGTTCTAGTTCATTTGGAGGGTTCATTAAGTCCCATAAACACTATTGGACTCAAGGCATATATCATCGGCAAAGTCAAGATCCTCAAATATTCTTTGCGGTACGTGAGGCTTACAGATGGTAATGGAGAGTCTGGTTTTGCTCCTGCGTTTTCGTGAAAAATCACTGTTATAAAAGTAAATCCACTTTGGAAATAATTTCATGTGATAATTATTTTCTTAATTTCATTTGAACAATTGAAATTTCTCTAAAAATAACCAATAAAATAAAATAAAGAAAAAGATTGCAAAATTTTTTGTGGCAAAAGCACCAGCATTATCAGCATCATATGATGACATAAAAAGTGAAATTGATTTTTTTTCAAAAACACCAAAAATAAATAAAATATTTTTAACAGCATTTCGGGCAAAAATATACACCCAATTATCTTAAAGTAACTAGACGTACATGTACGAAACTTATTGTGTATTTTAATTTTATTTTTTCAATAATTAACAAATAAGATGTACATACATAATATAAACGTACACAACGCGCCCTAAAAGAAAGTTAACAAACTGAAAAAAAAAAAAATTATTTTATGGAAGAAAAAAACCAACAAACAATCAAGTAAACAAAACAAGTGTTGTTGCTAGCAAAGTACACCACTTGTAGTACTACACTGCCTCCGCCTGCGATGCCTTGGTTTTCAGCTGAGGTTTATCAATGAAAGTCAGTTAAAAAACTGCCTACATGCATAAATTATTTAGTACAAACTTTTTATTTTACTCCACTATTCACCCTCTTTTATGTTAAAAAAATATTCGTAAATATTTTGTGAAAGAAATTACGAAAAAAAAGAAATGTTTTATTTAAATATTGATTCAAGAAATTTTTAATAAGATGTTAATTGATTTTGAAATAGTTTTAAAAAGTTGTTATTTTTTTAATATTGTTGTTATTGAAAGTTAATGCTGAAAGACGTTTTAATAAAACTGACGAAATTAATATGGGGTGTAGTAATCAAATATTATGATGATTGGGCTTATTAGTTAACGGTTTTTAAAGAAAACATGTTTAGCAACATGTTGCTGTTAATAACAGTCAACAGTTGTGTAATATACATAATAAATTGGGGAATAAAACAGGAATTTAAATTTGTTACCCTTAATTAAGCTTGACATGCTTTTGTAATATTTGTTAAGATAAACAAATTTCACTTTTAATTTTTATCATAATATTCACTTACATAAGCTTTAATTTTTATAAAATATTTTTGTTTTAAAATATATTTGTTTAACTATTTTCTCTTTCTTTTTAATTGCAGGTATGTAAACTTCTAGTGTAAATACTTATATTAAACAAAAAGTAAGTAAGCTAACGAAATGGAAAATAATTTATGTACAGAAAGATAATTTTCTCGAAAATTCCTTTTCTATTAAAGAAGAATTTTCTCCAGAATTCTTTTTTAAAAAAATATTCTCGAGTATTCTTTTTCTATAAAAAGAGAATTTTCTAGAGTATTATTTTTCTATAAAAAGAGAATTTTCTAGAGAATTCTTTTTCTATAAAAATAAAATATTCTCGAGAATTTTTTTCTATAAAAAGAGAATATTCTCGAGATTTTTTCGATAAAAATAGAATATTCTAGAATTAGAATTCTTTTTCTATAAAAAGAGAATATT
Source organism: Lucilia sericata (assembly GCF_015586225.1). Classification (NCBI taxonomy): domain Eukaryota; kingdom Metazoa; phylum Arthropoda; class Insecta; order Diptera; family Calliphoridae; genus Lucilia; species Lucilia sericata. The sequence continues at coordinate 54,408 of NW_023995139.1, read as the reverse complement.
CTCGGGAATTGGTTTTCTATAAAAACACAATTTTCTCGAGAATTCTTTTTCTATAAAAAGAAGAAAATTTTCTATAAAAATAAATTTTTCTCGGAAAATTTTCTATAAAAATAAATTTTTCTCGGAAAATTTTCTATAAAAATAAATTTTTCTCGGATAATTTTCCATAAAAATATATTTTTCTCGAAAAATTTTATATAAAAATAAATTTTTCTCGGAAAATTTTATATAAAAATAAATTTTTCTCGGAAAATTTTATATAAAAAGAAATTTTTATGTGAAAATTTTCTATATAAAGAAGATTTTCTCGAAAATTTTCTATATAAAGAAGATTTTCTCGAAAATTTTCTATAAAAAGAAGATTTTCTCGAAAATTTTCTATAAAAAGAAGATTTTTTCGAAAATTTTCTATAAAAAGAAGATTTTCTCGAAAATTTTCTATAAAAAGAAGATTTTCTCGAAAATTTTCTATAAAAAGAAGATTTTCTCGAAAATTTTCTATAAAAAGAAGGTTTTCTCGAAAATTTTCTATAAAAAGAAGATTTTCTCGAACATTTTCTATAAAAAGAAGATTTTCTCGAAAATTTTCTATAAAAAGAAGATTTTCTCGAAAATTTTCTATAAAAAGAAGATTTTCTCGAAAATTTTCTATAAAAAGAAGATTTTCTCGAAAATTTTCTATAAAAAGAAGATTTTCTCGAAACTTTTCTAGAAAAAGAAGATTTTCTCGAAACTTTTCTAGAAAAAGAAGATTTTCTCGAAAATTTTCTATATTTTCTCGGAAAATTTTATATAAAAATAAATTTTTCTCGGAAAATTTTATATAAAAATAAATTTTTCTCGGAAAATTTTATATAAAAATAAATTTTTCTCGGAAAATTTTATATAAAAAGAAATTTTTATGTGAAAATTTTCTATATAAAGAAGATTTTCTCGAAAATTTTCTAGAAAAAGAAGATTTTCTCGAAAATTTTCTATAAAAAGAAGATTTTTTCGAAACTTTTCTAGAAAAAGAAGATTTTCTCGAAAATTTTCTATAAAAAGAAGATTTTCTCGAAAATTTTCTATAAAAAAAAGATTTTCTCGAAAATTTTCTATAAAAAGAAGGTTTTCTCGAAAATTTTCTATAAAAAGAAGATTTTCTCGAACATTTTCTATAAAAAGAAGATTTTCTCGAAAATTTTCTATAAAAAGAAGATTTTCTCGAACATTTTCTATAAAAAGAAGATTTTCTCGAAAATTTTCTATAAAAAGAAGATTTTCTCGAAAATTTTCTATAAAAAGAAGATTTTCTCGAAAATTTTCTATAAAAAGAAGATTTTCTCGAAACTTTTCTATAAAAAGAAGATTTTCTCGAAAATTTTCTATAAAAAGAAGATTTTCTCGAAACTTTTCTAGAAAAAGAAGATTTTCTCGAAACTTTTCTATAAAAAGAAGATTTTCTCGAAAATTTTCTATAAAAAGAAGATTTTCTCGAAACTTTTCTAGAAAAAGAAGATTTTCTCGAAACTTTTCTAGAAAAAGAAGATTTTCTCGAAACTTTTCTAGAAAAAGAAGATTTTCTCGAAACTTTTCTAGAAAAAGAAGATTTTCTCGAAAATTTTCTATAAAAAGAAGATTTTCTCGAAAATTTTCTATAAAAAGAAGATTTTCTCGAAAATTTTCTATAAAAAGAAGATTTTCTCGAAAATTTTCTATAAAAAGAAGATTTTCTCGAAAATTTTCTATAAAAAGAAGATTTTCTCGAAAATTTTCTATAAAAAGAAGATTTTCTCGAAAATTTTCTATAAAAAGAAGATTTTCTCGAAAATTTTCTATAAAAAGAAGATTTTCTCGAAAATTTTCTATAAAAGAAGATTTTCTCGAAAATTTTCTATAAAAAGAAGATTTTCTCGAAAATTTTCTATAAAAGAAGATTTTCTCGAAAATTTTCTATAAAAGAAGGTTTTCTCGAAAATTTTCTATAAAAAGAAGATTTTCTCGAAAATTTTCTATAAAAAGAAGATTTTCTCGAAAATTTTCTATAAAAGAAGATTTTCTCGAAAATTTTCTATAAAAAGAAGATTTTCTCTGAAAATTTTCTATAAAAACAAGATTTTCTCGGAAAATTGTCTATAAAAAGAGAATTTTCTCGTTTTTTTCTATAAAAAAAAAAGATTTTTTCGAAAAATTTCTATAAAAAAGAGGATTTTTTTCGTAAAATGTTCTATAAAAAGAGGATTTTTTCGTAAAATTTTCTATAAAAAGAAGATTTTCTCGGAAAATTTCTATAAGAAGAAGATTTTCTCGGAAACTTTTCTATAAAAAGAAGATTTTCTAGGAAATTTTTCTATAAAAAGAAGATTTTCTCCAAAATTTTCTATAAAAAGAAGATTTTCTCAAAAATTTTCTATAAAGAAGTGGATTTTCTCGTAAAATTTTCTATAAAAAGAAGATTTTTTGGGAAATTTTTCTATAAACGAAGACTTTTTGGGAAAATTTTCTATAAAATGAAGATTTTTTGGGACATTTTTCTATAAAAGAATATTTTCTCGGAAACTTTTCTATAAAAACAAGATTTTCTCGGAAATTTTTCTATAAAAAGGAGATTTTTTGGGAAAATTTTTTTTCTATAAAAAAAGATTTTCTCGCAAACTTTTTTTTCTATAAAAAGAAGTTTTTCTCGAAAAATTTTCTATAAGAAAAGGATTTTCTCGGAAATTTTCCTAGATAGGACCAATGGGTTCTATCCTTTATACGGTATTTCCAGTTTAGCTTCCGGTTCCTTTGGCCTATGGTTCTTCTAAATAGGACCGAATATCAATGGGCTCTATCCTCTTCATTCAGCTCTCTTAGTTGATCTCGGTTCAAATTCTCCTCTACTCACCAGTATACTTGAATTGAAGCCCTTAGAAGTATTGCAGTATCAAGTTTTGAGGACTTAAACCTTTTCCCTAATAGTAATATCGAACAGTTCACAGAAAGCTCTATTTATTACTTAACACAAAGCCAGCAATATTGTTGTTAAGTCATAATTATGCCATCATTATTTTCAACACATTAGTTATTTCTGTTAATTTAAAACGTCATATGGAAACTCCTTGAAGTTGTATCGGACAAATTCCCAACCTTAAATTTGTTTCTCAAGAAAATTGTTAAAGTAAAAGTGAAATCAATTAAATGTTTATTTCTTAAGCTTTAGTAAAAATATATATTACGTTAAACCAGCAAACAGCCTTATGAAATTTCTTTTCCTGACCATCTTTTTTTAATCCAAAAAAAAAGCAACAACTTATTTCAACAAAATGTGGCTAACAAACAAAATTACCAGTTCAATTCAACAGGTTACATAATATTTACAAAAAAAAAAACGTTTTTTTAGCTTTTTCAATAACTTGAATTGCACAAAAACTTTTTGAAGAAAAAAAAAATAAAGAAATATAAACAAAAATTTCAGAAAAAAAGTATCGTATAACCCATACAAAATCTACATAAGAAAGAAGAAAAAAATCAATAAAAATAAACTTGAAGAAAAAAGTCCAAATAATCGAAGAAATAAAAGATGATACATAAACCATTGAAAACACCTTTAACCACAATTGTTGTTTGTAATACAGACCCAAAGTCGCCAAAAGCAATTTATGGTTTTAGTCAGTTTTTTGAAGCATTATTATTTCATACAAAGTGTTTAACAAAAAAAAAAGTATTTTTTGAAGAAAAAAGAATGCGGTAATAAACTGAAGTTGAGACTAAAGACACTGAATAAATGAAAGGAAAAGCAGAAGATTTTAAACCAAAAAAACACACTCAGCGGTATAATAAATTTTATACATTTTGCACCCAAGTTACAATTTATTCCCGACACTCTTCAGTCGTAAAATGTGTTGTTGCAAAACTTAGTGTAGCAACAAATCTTCACTCTACTTGGGCCACTGAGAAGAGTCACTACCATAAGTTGCTGTTGGTTGTCTTTGGTAACATCTCGTGTACATGATTGTCTACCAGCTAGTGGAAATGACTGGTTTTCTTGCTGAACGTTAAGCAATATTCATACACCAACCAAACTGCCAGAGTCTCAAGTCCATACCGCAACATCCACACAGCCAGACAGCAACAAAACTTTTACTTTCAATATACTTAATTTTTAGTTATTTTCTGTCACATTTTTTTTTTCTTTTTTGCTTTATTTTAAGATGAGTTTGTATGTCTCTTTTAATATTCAGTCTTTTTTTGTGTGGCTGCAGCAGCTTCTTCTTTGCTTTTGTCATTGTCGCCGCTTTTTACAAAAAAAAAAAAGTTATTTTTATTTTTTAACATTTTTTACCTTTATGTAGGTTAAAAGTAATTTAATATTGTATATATTTTTATCACCTTCTTTTCAGTTAATATTTTCTATAACTTGCTTTCTTTCATAAAAAATAAAAGTTCAAAATTCCTTTAATATTCACACAGGTGAAATTAACTTAAATTGAGTTTTTGATTACTTTTATGGCCTGACATTGTTCGCTGAGTAATGTTTGGAGAGGTTTCAACAATTGCAATATTTCTTTTAAAGAAAATTAATAATTTTAAAGTAAATGAGTTGGGTATACAAATGTTTATATACATTGAAGAGCAATATTTCTAAAAAGAGAAAAAAACATTCGATTTTCGAATCTGAGCAAACCTAGTTCAGTCTAGTTCAGTTCTAGTCAGTTCTAGTTCAGTTCTAGTTCAGTTCTAGTTCAGTTCTAGTTCAGTTCTAGTTCAAGTTCTAGTTCACTTCTAGTTCAGTTCTAGTTCAGTTCTAGTTCAGTTCTAGTTCATTTCTAGTTCAGTTCTAGTTCAGTTCTAGTTCAGTTCTAGTTCAGTTCTAGTTCAGTTCTAGTTCAGTTCTAGTTCAGTTCTAGTTCAGTTCTAGTTCAGTTCTAGTTCAGTTCTAGTTCAGTTCTAGTTCAGTTCTAGTTCAGTTCTAGTTCAGTTCTAGTTCAGTTCTAGTTCAGTTCTAGTTCAGTTCTAGTTCAGTTCTAGTTCAGTTCTAGTTCAGTTCTAGTTCAGTTCTAGTTCAGTTCTAGTTCAGTTCTAGTTCAGTTCTAGTTCAGTTCTAGTTCAGTTCTAGTTCAGTTCTAGTTCAGTTCTAGTTCAGTTCTAGTTCAGTTCTAGTTCAGTTCTAGTTCAGTTCTATTTCAGTTCTAGTTCAGTTCTAGTTCAGTTCTAGTTCAGTTCTAGTTCAGTTCTAGTTCAGTTCTAGTTCAGTTCTAGTTCAGTTCTAGTTCAGTTCTAGTTCAGTTCTAGTTCAGTTCTAGTTCAGTTCTAGTTCAGTTCTAGTTCAGTTCTAGTTCAGTTCTAGTTCAGTTCTAGTTCAGTTCTAGTAGTTCAGTTCTAGTTCAGTTCTAGTTCAGTTCTATTTCAGTTCTAGTTCAGTTCTAGTTCAGTTCTAGTTCAGTTCTATTCAGTTCTAGTTCAGTTCTAGTTCAGTTCTAGTTCAGTTCTAGTTCAGTTCTAGTTCAGTTCTAGTTCAGTTCTAGTTCAGTTCTAGTTCAGTTCTAGTTCAGTTCTAGTTCAGTTCTAGTTCAGTTCTAGTTCAGTTCTAGTTCAGTTCTAGTTCAGTTCTAGTTCAGTTCTAGTTCAGTTCTAGTTCAGTTCTAGTTCAGTTCTAGTTCAGTTCTAGTAAGTAAATGAGTTTGGGTATACAAATGTTTATATACATTGAAGAGCAACATTTTCTAAAAAGAGAAAAAAAATTCGATTTTCGTTCTGGTTCAGTTCTAGTTCAGTTCTAGTTCAGTTCTAGTTCAGTTCTAGTTCAGTTCTAGTTCAGTTCTAGTTCAGTTCTAGTTCAGTTCTAGTTCAGTTCTAGTTCAGTTCTAGTTCAGTTCTAGTTCAGTTCTAGTTCAGTTCTAGTTCAGTTCTAGTTCAGTTCTAGTTCAGTTCTAGTTCAGTTCTAGTTCAGTTCTAGTTCAGTTCTAGTTCAGTTCTAGTTCAGTTCTAGTTCTAGTTCAGTTCTAGTTCAGTTCTAGTTCAGTTCTAGTTCAGTTCTAGTTCAGTTCTAGTTCAGTTCTAGTTCAGTTTAGTTCAGTTGTTGTTCAATTGTAGTTCAATTGTAGTTCAATTGTAGTTCAGTTCATTTCTAGTTCCTAGAAGTGCCTGAAAGCCCTTTTTAAAGCGACCTTGTCTACCATCTTACCCTAGAAATATCACTTTCCACAATCAATACTCATTAACACCAATATTTTTTCCACTCTCACTAAATGTTAAACAACCTAAAGCAAATAAAAAAAGTTATAACAAACTGTTAAGGACTTTGAGGTTCATTAATAAAACATCAACTAATTGAAAAGGGTTTTTACTTTAATTTCTACTCGTTTCGCATTTTATTTATATTCTAAGAAGAAAATGAAAACAGAAATTAATTTGAAAGTTGATATGATATTCGCAAAAAAATGTGGCAAATAATAACACGTAGACAATTAAATAAAAGGCAAATAAAATTTTATAACAATTTAGGCAAGAGTGAAGAGTAGGCCTTTAAATAGTGTTAAAATAATTTATGTTTAAAAGAGGACTAGAAACACGTAGAAATTAAAAAATTTAAGGTTTGAGAAAAAATTCTCATAATTTGAAGTAGGCTTAGGAATTCCTGGGAAATAATTACTTTATCTTATAGAGATTTGAACTGATACTGATGCCCTTAAAACAAAACATACATCTTTGTCATCATATATGATCCCATGTGTATCTAATTTCGGTTCTTTTTTTCAAATTTCTTACATCAAAACATCTCATTCATTTCAATCAAATATTTTAATCCTCTTAAACCAATTGAAAACAAAAATTACTTGATTTTTGCAAACAAATCTTGGAAAACAATCAATAAATTTTAATTTTATTGTTTTTTTTTTTTTTCTTCAACGTCCCTAAACCAATATCCATTTATTTCATTTTAAAGTAATAAATTTTAATTTTGTGTGTGTGTTTCCAAGAAACTCTAGAATCCACAAATGACAAGAGGAAAAGAAATAAAACCAACGACAACAAATTGTAGAAAATACAGTCTAATAAAAGAGCAATAAATTCAATTACAAATTTAACAATTTTTTTGAAGACATTTTTTCTTTAGTCTTTAACACCATTTCATGACTCTGTGAAATTTATAACACAAGCCAAGAAAAAAAGTGGTTTAACTAGCCGGCTGGCTGGCTAACTGTCTTAAGAGCAATAATATGTGTACATGCCACAATGGGGCGGAATTGAACATAATTAAAAAACAACTAAACATTTAAAAATTATCCACTGCAGCATGTTATCTTGCTACATCTAGTCTGCAGGGACTATGAACCAATGGCCAGAAGGACTGATTTTCTTGCACCGGTTATTCTGAGGGGTACTGAACAAGAACTGAACTAGAACTAGAAATGAACTAGAAATGAACTAGAAATGAACTAGAACTGAACTAGAACTGAACTAGAACTAAACTAGAACTAGTACTGAACTAGAACTGAACTAGAACTGAACTAGAACTGAACTAGAACTGAAATAGAACTGAACTAGAACTGAACTAGAACTGAACTAGAACTGAACTAGAACTGAACTAGAACTGAACTAGAACTGAACTAGAACTGAACTAGAACTGAACTAGAACTGAACTAGAACTGAACTAGAACTGAACTAGAACTGAACTAGAACTGAACTAGAACTGAACTAGAACTGAACTAGAACTGAACTAGAACTGAACTAGAACTGAACTAGAACTGAGCTAGAACTGAACTAGAACTGAACTAGAACTGAACTAGAACTGAACTAGAACTGAACTAGAACTGAACTAGAACTGAACTAGAACTGAACTAGAACTGAACTAGAACTGAACTAGAACTGAACTAGAACTGAACTAGAACTGAACTAGAACTGAACTAGAACTGAACTAGAACTGAACTAGAACTGAACTAGAACTGAACTAGAACTGAACTAGAACTGAACTAGAACTGAACTAGAACTGAACTAGAACTGAACTAGAACTGAACTAGAACTGAACTAGAACTGAACTAGAACTAACTAGAACTAGAACTAGAACTAAATAGAACTAAACTAGAACTAAACTAGAACTGAATTAAATCAGTCGTCAAAAAAATTATTAAGTTATTTCCAGAAAATTGTATCTCTAAACCATTGTGCATTTAGTTTAAATGGAAACGCAATGACTTTTTTTGTTGGCCATTTCAGTTAACAAGATTTTGACATTGAATTGTAGACAAAATTGTAAAAAATAAAATAAGTAATAGAAGTAAACAAGACTGACTATAAAATACACAAAAAATGAATTTTTCATGAGTGCCACCACAAAACCGCATAGAAACCAGAAAAAGACCAAAATGTAAATGTTGCTTGTTCATAATATCATAAGTGTGGCAAGTAACAGCAGACAGACAACAGCATTTCAGCATGCTGCACAAATAAAAAACACACATATTTAAAATGTCTTGAAATGAATTGATTTGGTTTTTATTAACACTTTTATAATTTTTCTATATCAATGATACTACTGGTATGACTTGATTTCTGTTTTTTTACTTTATCCAGCTTATTGGCTTTTAACTAATAAACCTGGCCTAAAAACATTAAGGCGTGTGTCTTACTCACAAGCTACTGTTTAATTTGTAATATAGGCGTTTGTTTTATTATAACACTTCTCCGTATTTGCTATAATTTTTTTTTTTGTTGTTGCTTCTTTTTAATAAAGATAAATTTCCATAAAATTATATAATGATGAGGAAAAATAAATAAAATGTTAAATAATTTGTAAATAAAAGAAGACATTAAATTATGAAAGCTATTTTTTGGGAGGAAAACATTACAGCATAATTACTGGAAAATTGTTTTTATTACTGACATTGGCCAGTTTTGTAGATAATTATGTCATAATTAAATTTTGAAAATGTAATATATTTAAATTTCTTTATATAAATGGACGTGAATTAGTTGTCTGGAGGTGTATTTTAGGTGTTTAAGGTTAATGCTTACTTCTATGGAATCAACTGAATTGAATGAAGAGTTACCTTTGATGGTCTGACCAGATATCAGCAGATCTTAGTAGATAGAATGCTTCCGTCTAACTATTTTCTCGAATATTTTCTATAAAAAAAATTTTCTCGAAAATTTTCTTAAAAAGAAGATTTTGTCAAAAATCTTCTATAAAAAAAGATCTTCTCGGAAAATTTTCTATAAAAAGACGATTTTCTCGGAAAATGTTTTATAAAACGTAGATTTCCTCAGAAATTTGCCTATAAAAGGAGAATTTTCTGGAAAATTTTCTATAAAAACAGAATTTTCACGAAAAATTTCCTATAAAAACAGAAATTTCTCGGAAAATTTCCTATAAAAAGAGAATTTTCTCGGAAAATTTTCTATAAAAAGTGAATTTTCTCGGAAAATTTTCTATAAAAAGTAAATTTTCTCGCAAAAAATTTTGTATAAAAAAAGAATTTTCATGAAAAATTTTCTATAAAGAGAATTTTCTCAGAAAATTTTCTATAAAAAGTGAATTTTCTCGGAAAATTTTCTATAAAAAGTGAATTTTCCCGGAAAATTTTGTATAAAAAGAGAATATTCATGAAAAATTCTCTATAAAAACTTAATTTTCTCGAAAAACTTCCTATAAAAAGAAGATTTTCTCGGAAATTTTCTACAAAAAGAAGATTTTCTCAGAAAATGTTTAATAATAAAAGAAGATTTTCTTAGAAATGTTTCTATCAAAAGATGATTTTCTCAGAAATTTTTCTATAAAAAGAAGATTTTCTATAAAAACAGAATTTTCTCGGAAAACTTTCTTTAAAAAGAGAATTTTCTCGGAAAATTTTCTTTGAGGAGACAATTTTCACGGAAATTTTTCTATAAAAAGAGAATTTTCTCGAAAAATTTTCTATAAAAAGAGAATTTTCCCGAAAAATTTTCTATAAAAAGAGAATTTTCTCGGAAAATTTTTTATAAAAAGTGAATTTTCTCGGAAAATTTTCTATAAAAAGAGAATTTTCTCTGAAAATTTTCATTAAAAAGGGAATTTTCTCAGAAATTTTTATATAAAAGAAGAATTTTCTCGGAAATTGTTTTATAAAATGAAGATTTTTTCGAAAATTTCCTTAAAAAAGAAAGGAGAATTTCCTCAAAAAAGAGAATTTTTCGAAAATTTCCTTAAAACAGAATAGAGAATTTTCTCGAAAATTTCCTTAAAAAGGAATATAGAATTTTCTCTCAAATTTTCTAAAAAAATTTTCTTGAAAATTTAATTTAATGAAGCTATATCATTGGAAAGCTTTGTAAAGCACACAAATTTTAGTTTGACTAACTATAAAAACTGGTTCCACTTCCCAATCAGGAAAAAGGTAAAATCTCATGAATATTTTTAAAGACAGTTATGTAAATGCTAAGATATTCATTCGTATTAGTTTACCAAAATCAGTAATTATGTCTGTCAAAAAAAAAAATAAAAGAATATCAGCTGTTTACGGAAGTCATAAAGCCTGGAAAACACCCAGAGTCTAACATGATAAACCGAATTAAATTGTTTTATTTTTGATCTACTTATGTATAAGTAGTTTAATAGGTTTTTGGGTAACATTATCAAAACTTTTGAAGGCGGAAATATTTACTAGTAAAACCAGCATTTCAATCAATGGCTCTAAGTGAAACCCTACTAGTTGGACTATATACCAGTAGCTACTAAACATGTTAATTATTTAACATTTCCATAAGATATATTTAAAAAAAACCCACAATTTTGCATTTTAATTAAAACATTAAAAGACAAAATCTTCACAAATATTTAGCAAAAAAATTCCCGCATTAAAAAATATTAAAATGTGTATGAATATAACAAAAATACAAACACTTAAAATCTAAAGCAAAATGCATAAAAAAGCTAAAATAAACAAATCACACTGCAAATAAAACAAATAAAACTAAAAGAAAAACTTTCACTCATCATCTTGGAAAAATTCATAAAAAACTAAAATTCATCATCATGCATTCAGAGACAACACGTCACAAATTTTAAGTGAAGCCTACAAAAATGCATGACGAAAAAAAATTATGAAAAAAAAGATATAAAAACGTGAATGCAACTCTAAACTAACTGAATGATGTGAATGAAAAATTTATAACTATTTCAACAACAACAAAAAACAAACATATTTTTTTGCTTTTTGACAAATACGAGTTAAAACTTTAAACATGCCATGTCAAATTAAATGAGAAAACATAGCAACAAAATGTTTTAAACATTTATTTAAATATTTTCGAAAAAAAACAGCCAATTAAATTAAAATAGAGTTTAATTAAGGAATTAATTTTTGTTTGTAAATGTCCAACAGCAGTTTATTTAAAATTAAAACAGGAAGTTTAGTTGGGGGTAGATTAGAGGAGATTATGTTAGTAACAGTGATCATAATTTTAAAATATTAACTTTTGTTATTTAATCGAATTATGTTTTTGACTTCGCATTTATAAGTCATTATTTCATGAGTTCTATTATTAATTAAAAATTTTCTTTTCTGTTTTTAGGTATGTTTGAAAATTTTCTTTAATAGTTTACTGGAACCGTAAGTAAATATATTTAAGGCCACAAAGAATTTAATAAAAACATTCGAGAACATTTTCATTACTTTGTAAAAAACGATTTTTTGGGAAAATTTTCTACAAAAGAGTATTTTACGAAACTTAAAAAAAAGAGAATTTTCTCGAAAATTTTTCATAAAAAGGGAATTTTCTCGAAAATTTTCTATTAAAAGAGAATTTTCTCGCAAATTTTTCTATAAAGTGATAATTTTCTCGGAAAATGTTCTATAAAAAGATAATTTTCTCGGAAAATTTTCTATAAAAAGATAATTTTCTCGGAAAATTTTCTATAAAAAGATAATTTTCTCGGAAAATTTTCTATAAAAAGATAATTTTCTCGGAAAATGTTCTATAAAAATATAATTTTCTCGGAAAATTTTCTATAAAAAGATAATTTTCTCGGAAAATTTTCTATAAAAAGATAATTTTCTCGGAAAATTTTCTATAAAAAGATAATTTTCTCGGAAAATTTTCTATAAAAAGCGAATTTTCTCGGAAAATTTTCTATAAAAAGATAATTTTCGCGGAAAATTTTCTATAAATAGATAATTTTCTTGAAAATTTTCTTTAAAAAGGTAATTTTCACGGAAATTTGCTATAAAAAGATAATTTTCTCGGAAAATTTTCTATAAAAACATAATTTTCTTGAAAATTTTCTTTAAAAAGGTAATTTTCACGGAAATTTGCTATAAAAAGATAATTTTCTCGGAAAATTTTCTATAAAAACATAATTTTCTTGAAAATTTTCTTTAAAAAGGTAATTTTCTTGAAAATTTTCTTTAAAAAGGTAATTTTCACGGAAATTTGCTGCAAAAGTAGAATTTTGTCGAAAATTCTCTATAATAAGAGAATTTTCTATAAAAATATAATTTTTTTCAGAAAATTTTCTAGAAAATTCTCTTTCTCAACAAATTTTCTATGAAAAGAGAATTTGTTAGAATATTTTTCTTTAAAAAGATCATTTTCTCGGAAAAATTTCTATAAAAAGAGAATTTTCTCAGAAAATTTTCTATAGAAAGTGAATTTTCTCTGAAAATTTTCTATAAATAGCGAATTTTCTCGGGAAATTTTTTATTAAAAAAGAATTTTCTCTGAAAATTTTCTGTAAAAATAGAATTTTCTCGGAAAATTTTCTATAAAAAGAGAATTTGCTCGGAAATTTTTCCATAAAAAGATAATTTTCTCGGAAATTTTCTATAAAAAGAGAATTTTCTCGGAAAATTTTCTATAAAAAGAGAATTTTCTCGGAAATTTTTCTATAAAAAGAGAATTTTCTCGGAAATTTTTCTATAAAAAGAGAATTTTCTGGGAAAATTTTCTATAAAAAGAGAATTTTCAAGAAAACTTTTCTATAAAAGGACTATAAAAAGACCATTTTCTCGAAAATGTTTCTATAAAAAATAATTTTCTCAAAAATTTTCTTTAAAAAGTGAAAATTCACGGAAATTTTTCTGCAACAAGAGAATTTTCTTGGAAAATTTTCTATAAAAAAAAGATTTTACCGGAAAATTTTCTATAAAAAGACTATTTTGTCGGAAAATTTTCTATAAAAAAGCAATTTTTTCGGAAAATTTTCTTAAAAAGACAATTTTGTAGGAAAATTTCATAGAACCACAATTTTCTCGGAAAATTTTTTTTACAAAAAGAGAATTTTCCCCAAAAATTTTCTTTAAAAGCAGAATTTTTTCTAAAATTTTCTATAAAAAAAGAAGTTTCTCGGAGAATTGTCTATAAAAACAGAATTTTCATGAAAAGAAAATTGTTCTCTATAAAATTTTCTTGGATAATTTCTATATAAAAAGAAAGTTTTCGAAGTATGTATTTCTATAAAAAGCGAATTTTGTAAAAGAATTTCTATAAATTAAATTTTCTCGAAAAAATAGTTACTTTTTATTCTTTTAAGAGAATTTTTTGTCTTTAAAGAAATATGATCTTTTTTACATTTTGAAAACAAAAATATCCTCATAATTTTTTGCAAATTATACTAAAATATTTTGTAACTTCAAAATTGATCAAAATTATACAATTTTCTACAGTTTCTTTAGAAAAGAGATTCTGCCTATTTGCAGGAACGACGGACTTGTTCCGAAACAGTATGGTTCAGTTTGAAGTTATAAAATTTTTACAATAATTTCACATAATTAACAATAACTTTTCGTTTACACTTTTTATTTAATTTTCCACCTAGTAAATTACGATTATCAAATCCATTTAACCTGTTTTCAAAATATTTGCTTAAAGTTAATAAATTAACATTTAAATATGCAAATTATATGAACAAAAAAAAATATATATATTTTAAATATGTTAACAAAACATCGATTGTTTATATTATTGTTTATTTTTAGCTTATTTATTATAATATTATTACATAATTTATGGCTAAAATAAACCAAAAAAAAAATAATTTTTATTTTTTTTTTTAACTAAACAAAAGTTATTTATTTATAAACTTTTAAAACCACTATTTTTGTTTTTTGTAAAACAAAAAGCTAAAACTATTTTATTGTTGAAAAATTGGCTTATTGTAAATGTTTCCGTATTTAGTAGTAGTTTTATTGGCTATTTTTATTGAAAAAAAAAACAGTTTTTGTTTTAAATTAATTTTTTTGTTATTTTTAAATTGACGCATATTTAAAATATTTAAAATGAGAAATTTATGTAAGTGTGGCACATACACATCAGCAAAAAAAAAATAAAAATAGGGGCGTTCATCGTGTTACGCATACCGCAGTACCAGTTTAATAATGTCAAATTACTTAACACGACAGATGCAAAATATGCTCATTTTCATTTAGTATCCCAAACTCGTACTTCAGCTTATATTGTATGCACTTGGAGAAATTATTTGTTACCAAAAACTTGAACAACATATGGGTAATGAATATTAAGTATTTTGCTCATTGCTCTCCCCTTAAACTGATTCATGATATACATACCTATGTTTGATCTTTAATTAAATTCACAAACTACTGGCAAAATACCCCACTGTAGTTAAAATTCCCCCCAAAAAACTACAATACAAAATTTCGTTTACAGATTTTATTTTCCCTTTAAAGGTACTTTAATGCATACATAACTTCTCATTCATACATATATGTATGTATGTTGCAACTCCTCACCTGTTCCTATACATTTTCTCAGGGTACATTTATAACTGAATATTTATAATACGGGCATATTAAAATAAAACCTATGAAATAACTACAACAAAAAAAACAAATCAAGGGGAAACAACAGTCTAAAGCACACATGCAACACCCAAGTTGCATGACCTCTTCTTCTTCTTTATTGAAAAACACAATGAGAAATACAATGAATTGAAAATGAAATTGAAAGGTTACAAATGCAAAAAATTAGTTACTAATTAAAAATAATTAATTAAATTTTGAAATAAAAAAAACCACAAGTGAAAGTTTGATAAGTAAACCACAAAATAGACATATGTATGTATATAGGCTGAAATACACAAAAACATACATACATATATGTATATGTGGGTGTAAAGTATACCTAGAGTTCAAACTGTAATAAGTTTGACACACATTTATTGAAATTGTAACAAATTTTGTAAAATTGTGTAAAGAATTTAATAGATAAATTAGTAGACATGGTAGGCAAACACATACATACATATGTATGTATGTTTATAGGACAAATGCAAACCTATTTCTATATAAATTTAATATACATACAATGTATAGGGTTTCAATATTAAAACCCATATAATAAGTTATTAAAGCTGACTTACACTACATATAAGACTTTTCGTAACACCTTACGCTTGAAATAATGAAATTCACAAAATTTTTATATAAAAACGTTTTCTCCTAAAAAATTTTGTACAAAAAGAAGATTTTTTTTGAAAATTTTCTATAGAAAGAAGATTTTCTTCAAAAAGATTCTATAGAAAAAAGATTCTGTACAAAGAAGATTTTATCCAAAAAGATTCTATAGAGAAAGATTTTCTGCAAAAATTTTCTGTAGAAAGAAGATTTTATCCAAAAAGATTCTATAGAATGAAGATTTTCTCAAAAAGATTCTATAGAAAGAAGATTTTCTCCAAAAAGATTCTATAGGAAGAAGATTTTCTCCAAATAGATTCTATAGAAAGAAGATTCTCTCCAACAAGATTCTATAGGAAGAAGATTTTCTCCAAAAAGATTCTATAGAAAGAAGATTTTCTTCAAAAATTTTCTATAGAAAGAAGATATTCTCCAAAAAATTTCTATAGAAAGAAGAGTTTCTCCAAAAATTCTCTATAAAAAAAGATTTTCTCCAAAACGTTCCTATAGAAAGAAGATTTTCTCCAAAAAGATTCTATAGAAAGAAGATTTTCTCCTAAAATTTTCTATAGAAAGAAGATTTTCTCCTAAAATTTTCTATAGGAAGAATATTTTCTCCTAAAATTTTCTATAGGAAGAAGATTTTCTATGAAAATTTTCTATAGAAAGAATATTTTCTCCGAAAATTTTCTATAGAAAGAAGATTTTCTCCGAAAATTTTCTATAAAAAGAAGATTTTCTCCGAAAATTTTCTATAGAATGAAGATTTTCTCCGAAAATTTTCTATAGAATGAAGATTTTCTCCGAAAATTTTCTATAGAAAGAAGATTTTCTCCTAAAATTTTCTATAGAAAGAAGATTTTCTCCAAAAATTTTCTATAGAAAGAAGATTTTCTCCAAAAATTTTCTATAGAAAGAATATTTTCTCCGAAAATTTTCTATAGAAAGACGATTTTCTCCGAAAATTTTCTATAGAAAGACGATTTTCTCCGAAAATTTTCTATAGAAAGACGATTTTATCCGAAAATTTTCTATAGAAAGAAGATTTTCTCCGAAATTTTCTCGAAAAAAAAATTCTATAGAAAGATTTTCTCGGAAAATTTTTTATAGAAAGAAGATTTTCTCAGAAAATGTTCTATAAAGAGAATATTTTCTCGAAAAAGTTTTTATAAAAAGATTTTCTCGAAAATTTTCTATAGAAAGAAGAATTTCTCGGAAAATTTTCTATAGAAAGAAGATTTTCTCGAAAAAGTTTCTATAAAAAGATTTTCTCGAAAATTTTCTATAGAAAGAAGAATTTCTCGGAAAATTTTTTATAAAAAGAAGATTTTTTCGAAAAAGTTTCTATAAAAAGATTTTCTCGAACATTTTCTATAAGAAGATTTTCTCGAAAATTTTCTTGGAAATTTTTTTATAACAAGAATATTTTCTTGGAAACTTATAAAAAGATTTTCTCGGAAAATTTTCTACAAAAATAAGATTTTCTCGGAGAATAATTTGTAAAAAGAAGATTTTCTCGGAAGGATTGTTATTGTAACAGTTCGATGTAGTTCTTTCCAGGTAACAAAACTGTCGATTGATAAAGCTGTCGCTGCGTTGACAATCATTGGCCGAGTTGACTCTTGTCGTTCCTTAATGAGGTTCCGATTGTCGTGAAAACGCTATGTTGTCAGTTCATCTCTGATCTAACGCTTCTAGTTACCGTTATGAGTCGATTTTTCATCGCTAATAATGATTCGATTTTATATATGTATCTGTTTTTGGTTGAATATATCTGTTGAATTTTAAGATTTCCTTGGATAGATCATGCCTTCAATTCATGGTCTTCAAACATTTTTGACCGAACTGGAAAAATTTTGTCTTCGATTGAACTGCATAAACCATTTCTCGCCCATCTACACACATTTACCATACACGTCGGCTAACAGTTAGTGATAGGCAATGTGAAAAAGATGTGGATATAGGACTTTGTCGAAAGATCTTTTGCCTTGGCGACACATTAAATTATTTGACTCAAACTCACACCGCACATATACATGTGAGTTTTTTCACTAAGACAATCAAAAAACTTACCGTTTGAGACAAACAAATTTGATGTGTGGCCGTGTCGCTTTACACGTATGAAATAACACTAATTTATAAAACAAAACAAAGCTAATTAGATACTTTCCCAATGCCCTATGTAAACAATGACCAACTTCTGCAAGTATTTTGGATCTCTCTGAATACTAAGTACATTGAAATAAATATTACGAGCAACTTATTATGTATAAGTGATAAGAGTGTGGAATTAAAAAAACTTCAGTTTTAATTGGGTGTTAGCCGGGCGCCTCAATTACCCACGAGTACTACATTTTTACCCGAAAACATAAATCATTTAAAGACCTGCTAAAGTGGTCTTTACACTTAAATATTTCCGCAGCATGGAAAATATTTAATAAAAAAACAAAACATGTGACAACAAAAAATAAAACATATTTTATATTCGACACCTTTAGCTCGTGTTACAAGATACATGTTACAATTATCGTCTACATATTTTAATTTTAACATACACTTTCTTCGTTCGCTCAGTCTTCTCATATATAATTTTGGATAACATACGCGACAGCAGGTATCATAACATTGTTTATATTTATATTCCTTATTATTTTGTTGTTGCTGTTGTTGTTACATTTGACTGGGTACTTCACGTACTATTTAGAGTAGTATTTTTTTTGTTTCGTACGATATGTGGGTGTTTGTTTATGGCACATTAAACGGAAAACGCACTGAGGGCAACTTAACATATAAACACCTAATGTTTTCAGCTTATGAGTTGAAATTTTTGTGTACACATTTTGAATTTTAATAAAGTTGTTAAAGTATCTATGAGTTATGACAAAACAACGGCGATATTGTTGTTATTGTAGTTATTGTCTTTTTAGCTGGTGTTATTGTCATTTGTTGTTGTTGTCTTTATAGAAAACAAAAATTTTAGATACCTATTTGCTGTTGGCTGGCATATTTTTGTCTGTTATTATGAGAAGAGTTTGATATGAATTTTTCTGTTCGGTGGTCTTCGGTGTGACGTTATGAATGGAAGTGATGTACAGAAACTTGGGCTTCTACTTGTTATGGGCTCATATGTACATATGTGGGTTTATTTGTCTGCTGCAGCCACTATTTTGGCTTGTATGTTTGTACCTATATTTTTGGGGGAAGTTTAGCTGTTTGGATTTGGTTACGAAATTGTTCTGCCAAAGCGTTAAGAGTGACGCTTGACAACTTAAAACCCCTACCGAAAAATGACGAGCAAAAAATTATATGATTAAAATAACAATACAGCAACTCAAAACTCAAAACATACTCTGTACATACAGTTTCTACATCAAGCCTACCCCACAGAACAATAGCTATCTACATACTTACATCATATGCTGTACGTTTTGAAATGTGAATTGGTAGAAATATTGCTTTCAGTTGTGGTGAATATTTTTCACTTTACATTCCAATATCGGAAGGTTGTGTCATTGAACACCGTCATGCTTTTAGAGTAGGATATGGGTACGCAAGAAACTCTCAATGTGGCCAGAAACAATGTTGTGCTGTCACGGTGATTCTTAGATCCTCATTAATATACCCACATCAAAAAGTTCTTAATGTATCAATTCACGGTTATCGGAACAAGGTGATACACTATCTTCGTGATTTGGCCAATTGCGCTTTATCGAACTAGAACTTTCAACAGTCAGACTTTTCTTACATTTATACTTGACAGAAATCTTACCAACAAAATAGTCATTTGATTGTGTATTGCTGGATCTAAATTAAAATAAAGTTCTCCTTGACTCTGTGATGTCAAAGTCCAAGATATGACTGTATTAGATCAGCAGCATGAATATACGCGTGATCATCTACGTAATATAATGGCACTGATCACTTTTTTGACCGTGATCGATTAGCGGAACTGAATGTCCAACAAAATAGACATTTTATCTCTCATAGTTTAAAACCAATAACATGGTATTTACCCAACTTGACTTAACTAAACCAGACACGATTATATAGTTAGTTAGATATTGGCCTCCGGTAGGTTAGTGGTTAGTGTTCTAGTCTGGTAGACCGGGGGTGGTGGGTTCGATTCCCACCTGAGGCACTGGTTAAGGAGCGCACAACAGGCCCGACAGAGGCCTAGGTGTATTTCTTCGGATTTGATGTATATACATCCTCCTTTAAAACTAACTAACTAGATATTACAATGTCGGACTTTTTCAAAAAAAAAAAAAAAAAAAACGTATTATGTGATCTACTCTTGATGCCAAATACCAAGATACTGTAGTAGATCAGCAGCACATATATACTAATGATCGTCTACGTAATATGAAAACAGTGATCATATATTCAAGAGATCCTGTACTGCTAGACTTTTCAAAAACTCTATTCGTGATCTACTATGTGATGACAAAGATCAAGATATGCCTGTAGTCCATCAGTAGATCATATATACGAAACTAAATAGATGCTCTATCCTGTACTGCTAGAGTTTCCAAAAACTCTATTACTGATCTACTCTGTGATGTCAAAGACCAAGGTATGACTGTAGTCCATCAGTAGTACGTATATACGCTCGTATACTGAATATGATGGTAGCAGAGCTTCGAATTAATCAATTCAATTTGAGCTTAATTCACCAAAATCTTAATTCAGAAATATAAAGTTAAATCTTCCAATCCTTTTTTTAATTCTCAGGAATGAATTCAATAGCTTAATTCAAACGCTTTCAGTTTATTTTAATTCATTCATATACTGAATTCATTCATATTTGAATTACATTCTATTTTGAATGATTAAATTTTTCTTTAATTCAAATCTACTCCAAATTGAATTACGGTATTTTTCATTAATTCAATTTGTAATAGATTGAATGAAACCCCGTTTCGTATGCAGCCAGAGTGTTATATCTCAAAAACCAATATTTCAACTTAAATGGTTTTTTAAATTTATTTTTTTGTCTCTATCTAAAAGCCAGTTTGCGTATAAATTTTAAATAACTTATTTTACAGCTGATATTTGTAAGTTTATATAATAAGAAACATAATTCTAACGCTAATAAACACAAATTCTACGCACAAAAACATGTTTCTATTTTTAAGTTACAACACTATTGCTGCAAATAAATATACATAATATTTATGTAGTATGTATGTACAATATACAAACATATGTAGATATGTACATAGTATGTATGCATATTTTGTGACTATAACTTTATGATCATAAAACATAAGAAGTCCGTTGAAGTTTGCATAGAATCGGTCCCTAACATAAAAGAATTAGCGACGGAACGCCTTTTGTGTTGCTAGATTTTTCTTCTGAATAATGTACAATTTGTATAAATATACCATACATTTCCAGCCTGAGTGCCTCTAAAAGCAATATTTTGAGTAAAATGTGACTAAGATTAAAGTTCATTCATGTTTTTTCGTTATTTTTACAAGTTTGAAATAAGTTTTTCGAGGTTTTCAGAAATTAGAAACTATATAACAGGAAGATTTTATTTTCTAGAAATTAATAACAATAAATAACAGTACAAATTGATATAAATTGTAATTTACAATATTTTTACAATAACTAACTATTAATTATTTTTATTATTAACTTTTAAAAGAACAAGTTGCTCAAAATTCGAATCGGTTAGTGCCGAACGCCTTGGTGCATTTACCAGCCCAGCATAAGAAAACATACGCTCAACTGGAGCCGATGAGGGTAAGGGTGTGTTGTATTTCCTAAACATTTTTTTGAGTTTTGGATATCGATTGAGCATTTTTATATCTGTAGAGGTGTCAACCATGAAGTTCAGGTATTCAGAATTTATGTTAGTGTAGGAACATGTTGGGGTTTCATCTAAAAATGTACAAAAAGTTATGTTATTACTTAAGTACTATTAGAGTTTGTAAACATACCAGAAACATTAAAATTGAAATATGTATTTTTAGATACTTGAGGTGTTTCGTCAGTATTTACAAGTGTTTCAGACTCTATTTTATTTTTTATTCTTTTGGCAATTTCCTCGATTTGTGTTTGCCCTAGGGACGGGTTCATAGCCTTTATCCAATTAAGTTTTACATCTGGACATAACACCGATGCTGTTATTGCCATATCAACTTCATTTTCTAGTGCAAAATATTTTGAGAATCGTTTAATTAAACTTTCTTCCATCAGATTTATTATGTCTTGTTTTAGTATTTTTAGCGTTGTATTTTTTAGTCTTCTAAATTCATTTCTAATAGTGGCAAGTGTTGGTAACATGTATCCATAAAAAATATTTTTCTCTTGTTGAAGAAAATCGATAGCATCAGCAATAGGCTTAGTAATTAAGACATATTCTTGTATGTATAAAAAATCATTTTCTGTTAGGCTCGGTATATTTAATATGTCACACAACTCTTTACACTTATCTTTTATTTCTAATATATGTTTGAAAGAGTCATATAGGGAGTTCCACCTTGTAATAACAGGACTTTTTAATAAGGAACCTAAAAATGATTTAATTAGCTCTGCGGATTTCGGTCTGTGGGACTTATTCCAGATAATAGAGCATTTTTGAATCACCTTAAATATATGGTAAAAAAGCACTTTTGTTATTAAAAATCATATATATATATCTACATATATATTCATACCTCTTTGTGGTAGTCATAGTTTAAAGTGGATTTTAAATTAGTTTCGTAGTCCTTTGTTGCAAGTAGACTTAATGTGTGAGAGCAGCAACGAATATGTGTTGGCAGAAATTCTTCTAAATGCTCATTGTTGAACACATACTCATCCTCATTTGTAACAAAGTCAGTGGAGTTGTAATACCTATCGATTCCATATTCTTTAAAAGTCTTAATAAAATTCGAGCCATTATCCGTGACTGTAGCGATAATATTGCCATTATTCAAATTATATTCACTATGGATTTGTCGCAATAAGTCATTAATTTTGATATATGTGTGCGATCCAGTAAATCGTCTACAGGCTAAACCAACAGATTTTCTTTCCAAATTATCATCAAGCCAATGACATGTATAGCCAAAAAAGGAACGTGTGGATGATGACCAAATATCGGCTGTTGTACAAACAAATCCAGCATTTAGAATTTGACTTTTGATATCATCTTTCATTTCTGTAAAATTTTTTTTAATGATTTTCATAGCTGTTGGACGACTTGGAACCGTATAGTTGTCATTTAACATTCCTAAAAACACTTTGAAGGCTTTACTTTCTAACAAAGTAAAAGGAATTAAACTCTCTGCAAAAACGTCTATTAAGTGTCTGTCCAAATCTGTTTTATAATTTTCTTTTTTATCAATTACAACTCGGTCCTGAGAATATTTATTAAAAACAGTCTCATGTCTCCTCAAATGTCTTAAAAAGTTGGACGTTACATTAAGAGTACCCTTTACTTCAGAATTACATGTAATACATTTGGCTATAACACCACAATTATTTCTTTGGTAATCTGTATCATACAACTGTAATATAAGGATACAGGTTAGTAATTGAGAATTATAATTGGACGTGTCCCACTAGATTATACCCTGCACCAGAAGGAATTGGGTTCGGACTCAGCTTAACTTACAGCATTATATAATATACATATGTATATATCCAACAATAGTGGTATAAGGTATAACCTGAGGAATTTTACTTACTTGTTGTTTAATTTGAAAATAGTCCTTAAATAATATATCATTTGTTATATTTGGTTTCTTATAAACCTTTCTTATTCGCTTCTGTCTAGGAACCACATAACTTTTATCAACGATGGAGTCATCAGATGAAAATTCTAAATCACTCATAATAGAAATTATTTTGGAAAAAATAATTTTTAATTTGAAAAATAATTTTAAATTTTAAATTTATTTCAAACTTGAAATATTTATAATTCTGTTTATACGTGTACGTATGTATGTATATGTATAAGGGTAGTTCAAACTTTTTTCAAATGGAAATTATATTTCGAAAATATAATTAAAAGACGCACAAAAATAACGTTTAAACAACTTTATAAATATTATGTTTCAAACTAGATTTGTCATTTATGTAAAATAAAACAAAGGCTATATTTATTTTAGTTTAATTTCATCTAGTGTGCTTATTTTTCAATCATATTTAATTAGCTGATATTAAAACCAAAAAAATTTATTTGTAAAATACAAAATAAAATTAATAAAAACAAAAGACCCCCTAATGTATATACATTTTTATTTGAAAATATTTCTTTAATCCCCTACAAAATGAATGAAGAAAAAACGATTGAAGCTATTTTGTAATAGATTTGAATTTGAAAAAAATTAAATCATTCAGCAAGGAATTAAGCCTTTAAAGAATGAATTATACATGTAATGAATTCAACATTTTTAAAGCCCTAAGGAATTCAGCTTATGAATTAATTCGAATGAATGATTTTATAGAATGGTGAAGTAATAAATTTTAATTTGATTTAAAAAATTGAATTAAGGCTTAACAATTTTAAACCTTTGGATGGTAGTGACTACAGTCTTTGACGGTCAGACTTTTCCAAAGTTGTATTAAGTTATCAATTCTGTGAAGTCAATGATCAACATATGAATTTGGTCGATCAGCAGCAAAAATATCCGATTGATAGTCCACGAAATATGATGTCATTGATCACAGCCTATGACATTGGTTGAGTAGCGACACAAATATCCGAAAGATCGTCCGCGGAATATGATGACAGTGATTGACACAAATTGTTAGGCTCTGAACTATTTAGTAACTATGATCCATAGTTACTACTTCTTTAGTGTACTACTTGTTTAGTGGTGAAATGAGAGAGAGAGTGGATAGAGGACTACACGATCACACATCTCGCAATGATCAATCGAAATCGAAAAATGAGAAAACATGGAGGGATACTGTGAATGACTAAAATTAAGGGGCCTGGTGAGAGATAGGCAAACTATCTTCTTGAAAATGATGTACGTGATCAGCGTAGATCAGGCAACGGGTGGGAAAAACAAGAGCTCTCATCATTAGTTTTAATTATTTCTTCAATATGAGGATATCAACAAAGATTAATATGATCTACCGAGAAATATTAGTTCATTCCACTTCTACATATTGGGAATAATATAAATTAATTCATTGAATGCCAGTTGTAGGCAGAGAGTAACACGTTTAAGCTAACGAACACGTAAGAGCAGTTATGAAAAATCTCTCTTTCTATAAAAAGAGAAAATGTTTTCTTGTGAGTTCTAATTAATCTTGAATAGAAATAGTTTACTCTTATACATTTAATACTCTCTTCAAATTTTCAATTTAAAAGAAAATCTAAGATAAAAATCAATTTTTTAGAAAAAACTAAACCCTTAGATTTTAGAAATGTAAAAGAAAATCTCCGTAACTTACAAACAATACGATCAAAACACTATGTAACTCCTATTTCCACCAATATTCACTTGATTAAAACCGAAAAAATCTCTCTTGTCTTCCTCAATGTCAACTGTGCCAACCATAGATGATACAAACTGATGAGAGATGCGGGCTTATTTGTTTAAACAAGTTGCTATGTACATGGCTGTTAGTTGCTGTTCCACCAAGTGGTACTAGTAGTGGCAGCAGTAGTTTTGGCAAGCAACAGCGTCAATTGTTATAGTATGACGGTGTCTAGGAATATGCCTTCATAAAAATGTCATAAGTTGTTGTTATTGTGGAGGAGGGTATGGGGGGAGTGTATAGCATGGTGTTAAGGTATGAAAATTGTTTTAAGCCCGCAGGATTTTTACAGCAGCTTACATACATGCTAAAGCTTTATCATATGTAAATATATGTGTACCTCCGTAGATGTTTGTGGAGTTTAAGGTATGCATATATCAGTTTTACATTGTTTGGTTTAAGTAACATGGCAAGGCAGCTTAATGGTAACATGACATTTTGGAATAATATTGAACAAAAATAAAACAACAAATATGTATAAAATAAGATAAATCTTAAATCTGCTAAATTTGAAGATTAAAGAATTTGAAAAGAATTATTTCCTCAAATTTTAGTCAATTTCATTCTCGTAATTTTGCAAACCATTTGCTTTCTAAATTAATGAATACATTGGCCTAAGATTTAATTCTTACTTAGGTCTATAAAGTCATTTCATTAAATACTTTTTAATTTTTCATTTTCCTCATTTTCCTTCTTTCTAGTCTTTACAACTACAATTTAATTTCTACTTCCTTTACTTTACTAATTCTTCTTTCTACTATTTCCTACTTTCGTTTCTTTCTCCCCTAGATGTTCTTTCGCTTTACGCTGTTAACAGCGCTGTTAGCGTGCTCAACGCATGCCATACAGATCAAACCTTCTTATGGACCACCACCACAACGTCTGCCTCATCGTGAGTATGGTGTACCCCAACAGATGCCCTTCCGTGAATATGGACCACCAGCTTTGAAATATGGACCTCCCAAATTGAACTTCATTGGCGGTGGCGGCTCTTCGTCTTCGGGTTTGCATGAACAAATCAAAAACCATTATGGAGCTCCCAAACCTTTCTATGGACCTCCCCATAAGCCTCAACAGCAGTATGGTCCTCCTCCAACACAGCAATATGGTCCACCACCACCAAAACCGGGCAATAATTATGGACCACCACCACAAAAATTGCAACATAAACCAGCTCCCTCTTATGGACCACCCAAGCTTCAGTATGGACCTCCACCACCACAAGCCTTGCCTTTGTACCAACCTGCCCCACAATTTAAGCCTCAACATCAACCAGCCACCTCTTATGGACCACCACCCTCGGGACCTTTGAACATACCACCCAAGCAGATTTATGGTCCACCGCCACCAAACTATGGACCACCACCATTGCCCAATTTCAATCGTGTACCTGAGACCACTATTATTCAATCGGGTTCCCAAAATTCCCAAAGTCATCATCAACAAAGCCAACATCATCAACAGCAACAACAACAAGTTCAAATACAAATTGATGCCTCTGGTCATACTCACTCCGTAGCAGGATCTCAAGCTCCCTTCCACACTGCCTGTGATGGTTGGAAACCCATTCCTGCTCCTGTAGGATCTTATGTCGAAAACAATCATATTGATACTCAATCTGGTTACAGTCATGTTGCCCAAGGTTCTTCTCATTCGTCAGCTGCTTCTTCCTTCTCTACCACTCAGTACAGTGGTGGAGCAAGTGCTACCGGTCATGCTAGTATTGGTGCTACTGGTTCTGGTTCTACTGTCTTGGTTAGCGGTTCCGGTTCGGGTGGTAGCAGTATTATTGATGGTTTATCTGATGAACAATTAGTAGCTGTAGCTTTGCAATCGGGTAGTTTGGATGGCGATAATGTAGTGCAACAACAAGATGTTTTACCCTCGACTGGACCAGCAGGAGACTTTAATCAACATGGTTTGAATTCTATAGAAGCTGAAGCCTTGCAGGTAAGTAGCGAAGGTTTTGTTAAGGAATTTGAAGAAGATTTTAATTGTTTTATGTTTGTGTTTTACTAGCTCTCTTTGGGTTCCATTGATGACTCCTATAGCAAACCTCCTTCCGATTCTTATGCTCCTGGCTCCAAGTATGCACACAAATTCCAACAGCAGTCTAATTCTCACAGCAGTTTTGGCATTAGCGGATCTGGCGGTAACTTTGGACCTCCACCACCACCCAATGGCAAATATGGTCCACCACCACCACCCAGTGGTAACTATGGCCCTCCACCACCCCCGAATGGCAACTATGGTCCCCCACCACCACCTAAAGGCAACTATGGTCCACCACCACCACCCAGCGGTAACTATGGTCCTCCACCACCACCACCCAGTGGCAACTATGGTCCTCCACCACCCTCCGGTCCAGGTGCTGCTGCTTTTGTTCACCATCATGCTCAAGCCGGTTTAGGTATTCAATATGGCAAACAATCCGGCAATTTGGCAAACTTCCCTGTCCATGGCGGTGCTCAGCCCAGCAAACCTGTAGCCTTTAGACCCCCAGTGCCTCAAGGACTTTTCGAAACTATCGGCGCCACTGTTCAACATTTAGATAAATTTGGTGTTAAGCCTAATGTTCAAGCACCCACTTATATTCCTCCCGCCGCCAATGAAATTCCACAAACAGGTCCTGGTAATTTGAATATTGAATATGGTGTGCCACCACAACAGCAGCAACAACAACAAATACCTCATGATATCATTGAACAACAATTGCCCCAACAACAGCCGCCACAAGTTTTTGTACAAATTGAACAGCAACAACAACATAATCACCAACAACAGCAAGAACAACATCATCACCAACAACAACAACAACAACATTTCCAACAGCAACAACAACAACATTTCCAACAGCAGCAACAACAATTTGGTAATGCTCATGCTGAATATGGCGTGCCTCCACCACCACCACAACCTCAATATCTACCTCCCGCACCACCAGCCGAACAATACTTGCCACCTACAGGTCCTTCACAACAACAATTCAACGGTGGTGCTACTTATACCTCAAGTGCCTCCGCTACATTTGATAGCACAGCCTATGCTGCCTCTCAGTACAATAACGAAATTATACATGCCCAAGCTTTACCTTTGCAACAAGAACAACCCCGTTTCCATGATTGCGGACACGGACCCAATCTAGTAGGAGGTGGTGCCAATTTTAACTACCAACAACAGCAACAACAACAACAATATTCATCGGGATCCAGCACTTCCATTGCCCAGAGCATTCCTGTAGCTGAACAGCATACACAATTCATCTCAGGACCCGCCTCCAGTTATGGTCCCCCACCTTCCGGTGGTAATGAACTTGATCATATTGGTTATGCCTCTGAAAAGTCTCAAGTTACCGCTTTGCCTGATGGCACCAATCCTGAAGGTTTACCCGGTTTAGATGGTCTTAATGTACTCTCTGCCCAAAAGTCGCAAGCCATACATTTCAGCCATGAGGAACACACCACCAACAATGGCCAAACCTATCAAGTACAATTTGGTGGTAATGGTGAACAGTCCGCTAATCATGAGGAAATCTTATCTTCTGGTCTCTTACAAACCATTCTCAATGCTGTCGAACAACCCCAACAGCAACACCAACCTTTGCCGGCCAATCACAAGGCCGAAAGTAGATCAGATATTGATATCCATGATGAACCTATAGAGGCCGAAGATGAAAATGAACCGGGTGTAGCTCCTCAAGAATCCAATAAGGTTGAAGTAAAAGTACGCCCCGATGATGAGAAAGAAACTCCCGCCGACGTTAAGGAAATTGATCCTATTGTGGTAAAAGAGGAGAATGAAGCTAAACATTAATTCTCACAAAAGTGTGTTAAAGAGAAAATATAAGAGAGTCGGGAAAACTCTCTTCAGTCACTATTAACTTTCTCTTCTAGTTACTTTTTCTTCAAATTTTTCGTTTCAAATCCATTATTTTTATTTATTTCATTTTAGTTTTTGCCCTTTTAATTTAAGCTCATTATTTTAACACAAATACTAGTAATTTTATTTATTTCTCATTATAAATATGTCGTTATTATTTAAGTTAAATACATATTTTATTTTAGTTTCAAATTTGAAAATAAATTTTCTATTTGAAAGTTGCCATAAAGATTAAATAACTTCTAACGTAAACATCAAACGTTACAAAAAACTTCTTGTCCCTTTTTATATTGTATTGTGTATAAAAATTTATTTATTTATACTTTATTAGTTGTGTAAATCTCTCGAGTTTACATATCACGTAATAATTGCTATAAATTAATAATAACTATATTAATCCTTAAGGGAATTTGTAGAATATTTATGAAATTTAAAATAAACAAATATTGTAAAAAAATTGTGAAACAACATTATTATTATGTTATGTTAATCATACTCATTTGTATTATAAATTAATAATTTATTATAAATAAAATGTAAATTAAAAAAAATAACAAGTTTTAATTTTTTTAATAAAGGTCATTATTTTTCTGTGAGTGTTGACACATGTCTGTTAGGAACATGTTATGATGTTATAATCAGCTATATACCCACGATCAACACATATGTATGCCGCAAATTTTAAAAGGATTTTTGGTCTTTATAAATCGATTGCTTCATTATTTACTACCTTATATCAATACGTATATGAACATGATGGTGATTTACGGAAAAATACCTTTAATGTGGACATGGATCAATTATGGACCCACCACTACTTATTTTAAAGATCATACCAACCTTAAACTACTTGGCTTCGTAAATTGAAGAAGCTAAATATTCGGAAGTTGAGGATTGAATGTTAGTTTACGGAAGTCGCATGTTGATTTTTGGAGTGTCAAAGGCTTTCTATTCAACTACGATTTATCGCTTTATAGGCTAGAGCGATCGATTAAATTAGGACGAAATCAAGAAGAAATCGGTGGCTTTTGATATCGGCTAAGAAAACAATCGACAAATAAACAAGAGGTTATGAAGTATTCAGGGGCTCTTGATCAGCCATTTTCACTTGGCTTAAAATGATCTCGACCGAAATACGAATGAACAATAATCTGGTAAACTAAACGAAGTCGAGAAGAGTTCGGGACCTCTTGATTCTATCTAAGAATGTGATCGGAAAATCTACACGAAGTCAAGAAGAATTCGACAGCCCTTGGTCCCGACTAAAATACGAATGTATAACAATCTGATATCATGTATAAGTGCTGCACAAACGGCAATATCAGTTCTGCCTTTTCACACTATGACTACTTAAACACATTATAAGATAAACCTGTTGGGAATTATGAAATATCATGACTTTGTAACTTACATATTACAATTTCCTTCGATCTATCCTTTGACGTTATTATATCTAGTAGAGATCAATAGATCTCTATGACAAGAATATACTGAGCAAGTTTGCTTCACAGATGGGTCCAACGAAATTGGTAGTGAAACTTGAGCTAGAAGACCGTGCGCCAATTAACTTCATCTATGTGTAAGAAGGAATATTAGGGGTTTATATTTTTGTGTATTGTCTTAGACGCAAAGGTCACTTATGATCTAGTTGCCATATGAAGTTAATGTTGCAATGAACTATGCTATATCATAGTATGAATTAGGCACATACAATAAATTAACTTTATGCTGGCTACCTGGTCATGAAGGCCACTTTGGCACCCATTTATTGGCCCGAAACTTTCCTTTGTACTTCACAAAGATAGATTAGGGAATGGTGTGACTCGTGGTTTGAAAACTGGGAAGCTATATCAGGGACAGGCAAAACATTTTATATTTCTACCTAAGCAAGAATTCCAAAAGCTGTTATTTCTTAATAAAAGTGACCTTAGAATACTAGCGGAATTACTCTCTGGAAGGGACACTGAGTTCCCAAATACCACCAATTCAGACTGAGAAATGCTACAACGATTCTATGTAGATTACGCGGCTTAAAGGAGAAAACCTCCAAATACATATCTGTATAATTGACTACCTCTAGGGACTCGTAGATCAAGGACATTGCATACTTCTTTTTTAGTTCTAAAGGATATTTTCAACCTCTCGAGAATTAAATGTGTAAATTTCTTATTTACGAATAACTTTATCAACCGGATCAGTGAATATTCGGTCATTTAGTATTGCAGGTCATTAAATCAAAAGGTTATCCTGGATATTCAACTCATGTTACGAAGGGTAATTTATATGGCGGCTAAAGTCAGGTGAAATAATTGACCGATTTCAACCATTTTTTCGTTCCTTGGACGAAAAGAGGCGTACGTGCCAAATTTTATCAAATCTTACAAATTGCGACCTGTAGCGAGTGCACAAAGTTTACACAGATGGACAGACGGACGGAGGGACAAACGAATATAACTTAATCGACTCAAAAATTGATTCTCAGCCGATTTGTATACCTTACGGAGGGTAATGACATGTACTTACATAACGACTTACTTTTTAATGACTACTACATACCGTCTGCGTTACCTCTAAGTACTCTTATAATAACTTACTAAGTACCGTACCTAATGATAACACCGTTATGATTAGGTAACGGTACCGTTTACCTAATCATAACACAAGATTCCGGGCAGATGTCCGAGCAATAATGGAATATGTAAATTGGATTATAATAAATGTGGCGCCCACGGCCCTTAATATATTCACCGACAGCCAGAAGGCAATTAGGGCGATATCAGGTGATAGAATTAAATCTAAGACCGTATTGGATTGTAAGAAAGCTTTAACTGAATACTCCCCCAGAGGTAAGGTTACATCATATTGGTACCAGGATACTCAGGAGTAGTCGGCAACGACGTGATGTTATTCCGGAAATAACATTCCTGACTAACACTGATTGGAAAATTCTTAGGAATTACGTCCAGGAAACTGAGTTTCTGAACACTGAACAATAATATTTTTTTTCATGAAAGGAAGCGCACCACAGGCCCGATAGTGGCTTAGGTGTATTTCTTTGGATTTGATGTACTATACGTCCTCCTATCAACCTAACCTAACCTACATAAGTATGAACAGATACGTAAGAACTTTATTTTGATTTTGCTGCTTTTTGTTTTTATGTGTGAAAATTATAATTTGACGTACAATAAAATAACTGAGCAGTGGTGTCGTGAGCGAACTAACGAACAAGAGGCCCAGATTCGTATTTTGTATGAGCAATTTTGTTCTACCTAAAACAAAACAACTTTTATTTTTTATGAAAGAACTTATTTAAGTAGTTATTTGTAAGCGAGCGTGTTATATACTTGCCTTCAATGTCATCATCGTGTTATTTTTAAGCTTTTTAACTCATTACTTTTCAATCTAAGTTTTTGCTGGGAATATTTAGAAAAATATAGGCATCTTCGGTGTGTTTCCTTAAGTATTTCTCTATAATTACAAAAATTAACATTTTGGCTTTCTAAAATCACATAATTTTAGAATTAATTAAAATTGTATATTTTTCATAATATTTTATCTTAATTAATTAACATTAATTACATAAAGCATAAATCACATTTACAAAATACCATTTAAATTCTTGCTGTTTAAGTGAATTATACAAAAGATTTATTTAAATAACAGATTAAGGCAATAATGTATTTACTTTTTACTTTACTTTTGTATATGATTAGCAAACCACAATTATTTACATTTACATATATACTTACATGTATGTATGTAAGTATTTACCATAACTATTTTACAAATGATTTAATATCTAATTACTTTTCACACTTATTGTTTGCTATTTAGGCCAACAAATTAAAATTTTTAAAGGATTTTAGTTAATGTTTTTACTAAGATTGTTTAAGAATTTCTTAAAATACTTTTATTTGAAGACCTATAATGACCTTCACAACCTGCCTAGAGGCTGCATATTTGTAAATTAATTTAAACTTCTTAAAAAGTACATCCAAACACCATTCTATTCCTCAGCGAACCACTTATTTGACACTTAACAAATGTTTACAAATACTTCAGTTAAGCCTGCAAGAAAGCTCTATCTGTTATTTTCCAATTTTTTTTTTTTTTTTTCATTTTACAATTAAATGATAAAATTACAAAGTTATAAAAAATAGTCTGTTGTTTTTAACTCTCCTAAATAGTTTTAAGACCCCACTTAAGTCATTTTGCAGTTAAGGCAAGTCCATTTGTCTTCTTCCGTCTACTGCAGAGAAAAACTAAACTGCAATCAATAACACAACATTACAACTATGTATTTGCAATGAAAAGTATCTGTAAAATAAACAAAAATTCACAACAATGACATCTGGTTTTCGGCAGTAATACTCTTTAAGTAAATAACGAAACAACAATTACTTTGACCATTACTGTACAGATTTTTTTACTACATATTTGTATAAGTCTTATACAAATATTTAGTACAAGTAATCTGTAGCTGTATTTGCCAAATTATACATTTTAGATGTCATGGCAAATGTTACATAATTTAACATTACAGCACTATAATTTTATGAGTCATTTTGTAAATAATATCATGAAATTTTGTCTTAACGGTAGATCAATCTCTACAGGAAATCTTCAGCTGTAGCCGATAAGTTGATTTCATTAGGACATATTGACTTCTGGGCGATAATTCTTATCATAGATTTGCTATATAAGATTTTTAGACAAAATCTTTCCATGAAAAATGCCGTTAGTGGCCGATATAAACTTTTTCGGATCTAATAAAATATACATTCTGATGTCAACCTATAGGGAAGCTTAAAGTAGAAAGATATTGAATTCAATAGGGTAGCTTGATCTAGCGAATGATTGACTACAATGGGAAAACTTCAGAAAGTTATAAAATTACTTTGTAGGAAAGTTTGAGTCGCAAATTGACTTCTAGAGGAAAGCTTGAGCTAGCGATATATTTTACGAAAAGCTTGAGCTAACTATGAATTGAATTTAGAGGAAAAGTTTAACTACCAATAAATTCTCCTAAAGGAAGGCAATATTAACAAATAATAGATTGATTTCCAGATGAAAGCTCTAGCAAGCGATAAACAGACTACTAAACATAATCTTCAACGATAGATAAATTAAACAATATATTGACATTTACAGGCTAGCTTGAACTTTGAACTAGCGAGAGATTGATTATATATGAAAGTTTTAGCTAGCGATAAATTTAGTTATTTATAAATTTACTTATGAAGCAAAGCTTAAGCTAGAAAGAAAAGCTTGAGCTAGCAAAAGATTGGAATCTGTAGGAACTTTTGAGCTATTGACAGTTCGGCTTCTTAAGGAATGCTGGAACTAGCGAAAGAATAGCTTCTACAGGAAAGCTTGAGCTAGCGAGAGATCGGCTTATATAGAATAGCGTGATCCAGCGAAAGATTGACTTCAATAGAAAGCTATAAATTGAGTCAGAGTCAGATATCTCGGCCTGAAATGTACTACAGATATTTCTAATCCTGAAAGTAACTGGAATAAATATGTCATTCTACCCACTCTCCCCGATTACAGTCACCGTGTATAGGAAGGTGTATTGTGTAGATCGATTTATACCGCTACATTGAAATAAAATAATGTCATCAGGTTTATTATCCCTCTTTAGTAATTGCATGCCAATAAGGTCTATCCACCTATTGCCTTCAGTCGGAAAGCAGTTTTGAGATCCATTTTTCTTTAAATTCAATGCACGAATTGCGATCAACAGGATCGTTTTGCATGAAGTAGGTTCAGTCTGATCGTGCTGAATATAGCTGAAGTGGACCCAATTATGTCCAAGTATATTGGCCTCATAAACCAATAGTCTCTTTGATCTTCGAGGAGAAGAAGCAATGCAACCGAAGCTGCTTTAGAGTGGTAAATGTTAGGTTAGGTTGATAGGAGGATGTAGACTACATCAAATCCGAAGAAATACACCTATGCCACTATCGGGCCTGTTGTGTGCTCCTTTTCATGAAAAAAATGTCCACTGAATGTTTTACTTTTGAATGTTCAGAAACTCAGTTTTCTGGACGTAATTTCTAAGTATTCTCCAATCAGTGTTAGTCAGGAATGTTATTTCCGGAATAACATCACTTGGATCTAACTTCGACGAATGCCTGACAGTGGCATAGAATATGCTCCAGAATTTCAGTGTCCTCTCCACATGTTCTACATTCGTTTAAATCCACACGTCCAATTTTGTATAGATGTGCTCTTAATCCTGTGTGTTCACTCAGAATACGTACTAACTTCAGACTTGCTCATTTTGAGGATATTTCTCGTCATGCTCTCATCAGGGTCACCCCATAGGATCTTTGTGGTTTTACACACCGTTTCATTATTCCAAGAGGCGTTATCGGATTCTCTCACCCATATTTTTAGTTCAGCTTTTGTTGCGTCGAATGGTTTGGCGTTTGTCAAGTTAACTACCTCGAGCTCCCTTCCCTTTAAAGCTATTACATTCGCCCTTTCGTTGCCGCCTACTTTCGAGTGGCCTGGTACACATATGATGTAAACCGTACCTCTGGGAGGGTATTCAGTTAAAGGTTTCTTACAATCTAATACGGTCTTAGATTTAATTCTATCACCTGATATCGCCCTAATTGGCTTCTGAAAGCTTGTGTTAGGATTAGGTAAACGGTGGTATATTACCGTTTCTGGGTCTTCAATATAGAACCCCAGGCCCACTTTGTCCCCCAATTTAATGACTTCCATGTAACAATGAATTCCTACTGGTATTTGCTCTAGTTTTCCGCTTGACCAAGACATTCTATCTGGGATCAGCGTTTCAAAGATTCCGATATATTCTGTGTCTGGTATGAGATCAGGCATATCCGATGATTGTGTATAACCTTTCAATGTGTCCAGTATACATTGATGACGTATCCTATAACCGCTTTTGGCCAGTTCGCCTAAAGTAAAGAGCCGTTCGGCTGTAAGCACCGCTCATATCTTAAATATGTTTCAATGGGTGGAATATCTAGCAACGTTTCCAGAGCCTTGGTTGAATGGAACCACTTATACCTAAGCAGCATGTACGCTGAACTCCCTGAACTTTTTGTCCAAAGCAATCCACCAGATTATTGAAGCATAAGCTATAATTGGTCTAATTACACTTTTATAAAGCCAATTTCCCATTTCGTGCCTATAATTCTCCTACATATCGCCCAGCACCGATGTGCCTTGTTGATCCTATCCTCTATGTGGTGTCTTCATTTTAATTTGAATGTTAACTGGGAATACCTTTTCTAGTCAAGCTTGAGCTAGCCACAACATGACATTTTTTCGTAAGTTTTTAATAACTTAAATGTTATAATAAAACGGAAGTGGTAAATTTCAATTCCTAAATGCAAATGTTTTAAAATATTAAAGAAAAATTTTAAGATAAAATAAAAAAAAAAGTATTACAAAATATTTTTTGTTTATTTATAAAACATTTTTTATCAGACTTTGTAACAGAAGAAAAAAAACGAAATTAAAACTGAAAATTGAACTGTCACACCACCTAAAGAACACATTCAGATGTTCTTCCTCATGAAAAATGATTGTGATTTCAAATATTTCAACTAAGTTTTTGTTTTGGAAGAAAAATACGTTGTTTTATATTTCTTTTGCCAGAAATAAGTATGGCACGGCACATATGTGCCATATATTTTGTGAATTTGCAATATAGACTGCTTTATTAGCATCTTTTATCAAGCAGAACAAAACAATTGAGTTTGATACAATAACAAAAAAAAAAAAAAGCAGCAAACAAAAAAATTTATAAAGTATGAAAAGAAAAAATATCTAAATTTATATTGAAACTCGTATAGAATCTTTAGAAAAAAAAAAATATATTCAAAAGAAAAAGTTTCAAGATACTTTTTTTGTGTTTAGAAAAGTTATTTTATTGTTGTATGCAAAAAAAATATGTAGGATATTTTTGTAACAGTGAGCTAAAAAATGGAGAAAGTAATGTAATTAATAATTTGTGCTTTCAATTTTTATATTCCAAACTCACTGCCTCATGTTTACCAACTCAAAACCTTCCCTGTTTTCTTTTCTTCTGCATCAGTTATTTCCTACTTTCGCTCCACTGTTTTTATAACTTGTCTTACATTAAGTTCCCCCTGGAGTTTGTTATTTTTAAACTTTTTCCTAATTTTATTGTACTAAAATACAATTTTTATTTAGATTACATCTTGTTTACATTACTTTGAAAATGTTATTTCTTAGTATGCTGTACTATTTAACAATTTAATTTTTATTTTATAAATAAAACATCGAATACAATTTAAAATAATTGTATTTGTATGAGAGCCTACACCTCGTGACTTGTCCCAACACAATCTCTATTGACTTTGTCGGAATCTTCTCAACTGTTTCATATCTTTTAGGAGTTTTAAGAAACAAATATTCATTATATAAATGGTTCCTTGGGTATTTAATTGTATTAAAGAAAATTTTTACAAAGTAATAGAGTAGTTTTTACATTAACAGCTCAGTTTTTAACTTCTTGAAGTTCATAACATGGTTCAGTTTTATTTCCAGTTTAACATGAATTGCTTTGGCGCTAAAACGACTTTATACTAAGTTCTAAAATTTAACTTTAATGCAAAAATTCTCAAATCACAAAGTGGGTATGAAATTATAGTTACCATTCTTAGAAGGCCTCATATATTCTTAATTACTCTGTAAAGGGTTTCGATAACCTCGCTCCAGAAACGGTTATTATAGCCAAAAAACTCGCATTTTGGTCTTTCTCAAATTTTAGTTTTCGATAAAAAAAATTTCAAAACTTCTTTAGTTTTACATTATCAGTTGAAAAATTTATATAATTGTATAATTTCGTTAATAAATCTGCATAAATATAAATTTTATTTACATTTTAAAATATTTGTCTTCGCAAAAATTCAACATAAAACTATTTTTGGCACTTTTTTAAAAAAGTCTTTTATGAATTTCTTAACTGCTAAAAACTGCTAAAATTTCTTAAAAAATAGAGTAAATTTCCACTCGATTGATGTATAAAACGCCTAAACTATCCTTTTTACATGTAAAACTAAGGATGAAATATATGAAATTTCATGATAAACTTGGCCCCCTTTTTTCATCAAAAACAGGAATACGTGACGTGACCAAGAGATGTGAAATAGTTCCTCCTTAATTTTAAATTTTAAAAGGACAAGTTATATGTTTTATATATCAAATTGGAAATTAGATCTACTATTCTTATTAGATTCTACTAGTTCGTTAGTTCGTTAGTTAGTTAGTTAGAGTTAGTTAGTTAGTTAGTTAGTTAGTTATTAGTTAGTTAGTAGTTAGTTAGGTAGTTGTAGTTAGTTAGTTAGTTAGTTAGTTAGTTAGTTAGTTAGTTAGTTAGTAGTTAGTTAGTTAGTTAGTTAGTTAGTTAGTTAGTTAGTTAGTTAGTTAGTTAGTTAGTTAGTTAGTAGTAGTTAGTTATTAGTTAGTTAGTTAGTAGTAGTTATTTAGTTAGTTAGTTAGTTAGTTAGTTAGTTAGTTAGTTAGTTAGTTAGTTAGTTAGTAGTTAGTTAGTTAGTTAGTTAGTAGTTAGTTAGTTAGTTAGTTAGTTAGTTAGTTAGTTAGTTAGTTAGTTAGTTAGTTAGTTAGTTAGTTAGTTAGTTAGTTAGTTAGTAGTAGTTAGTTAGTTAGTTAGGTAGTTAGTTAGTAGTTATAGTTAGTTAGTTAGTAGTAGTTAGTTAGTTAGTTAGTTAGTTAGTTAGTAGTAGTTAGTTAGTTAGTTAGTTAGTTAGTTAGTTAGTTAGTTAGTTAGTTAGTTAGTTAGTTAGTTAGTTAGTTAGTTAGTTAGTTAGTTAGTTAGTAGTTAGTTAGTTAGTTAGTTAGTAGTTAGTTAGTTAGTTAGTTAGTTAGTTAGTTAGTTAGTAGTAGTTAGTTAGTTAGTTAGTTAGTTAGTTAGTTAGAGTTAGTTAGTTAGTTAGTAGTTAGTTAGTTAGTTAGTAGTTAGTTAGTTAGTTAGTTAGTTAGTTAGTAGTTAGTTAGTTAGTTAGTTAGTTAGTTAGTTAGTAGTTAGTTAGTTAGTTAGTTAGTTAGTTAGTTAGTTAGTTAGTTTAGTAGTTAGTTAGTTAGTTAGTTAGTTAGTAGTTAGTTAGTTAGTTAGTTAGTTAGTTAGTTAGTAGTTAGTTAGTTAGTTAGTAGTTAGTTAGTTAGTTAGTAGTTAGTTAGTTAGTTAGTTAGTTAGTTAGTTAGTTAGTAGTTAGTTAGTTAGTTAGTTAGTTAGTTAGTTTTTCGTTGTAGTTAGTAGTTAGTTGTTAGTTCGTTTAGTTAGTTGTTAGTTCGTTTCTTTCGTTTGTTCGTTCGTTAGTTGTTCGTTCGTTAGTTAGTTCGGTAGTTGAGTTTAGTTGTTCGTTGTTCGTTAGTCGTTAGTTAGTTAGTTGTGTTAGTTAGTTCTTTTGTTCGTTAGTTAGTTCGTTCGTTGTTTAGTTAGGTAGTTAGTTAGTTGTTCGTTGTTAGTTGTTAGTTAGTTCGTTCGTTAGTTAGTTCTTTTTCGTTAGTTAGTTGTTAGTTAGTTAGTTAGTTGTTAGTTAGGTAAAATAGTTAAAAATAGTTTTTTTAATGTTTCAGTAAATAAAATGTTCCCGGCATTTCAAAAATGAAGAAGCTATAAAGTACTAAAAATACCTCATTTAATCAAAAAACATTATGTTTCAGTGTTCCATTTCAATATCTATGTTCAATATCGTAAAACTCATCAAAAAGTACCATCGACGGAAAAATGAAAAGTACAAAAATCTCTCTCAATAAATTCTCATTTAATAAGGAGCGTGTGTCAAGTGTTCCGGTTAACTATTTGAAGAATGGAAAAGTACCAAAGAGTTCCCACTTACAGGATATTATCAAGTCAAGACCATGTATGTTTAAATTTATGTTCCTAGGTTGAATATTTTAGAAAATTCTAGAAGTATCATTAATAAGATAAAAAGTACTAAAAACTTCTCTCTTAAAGAATCTTATTCAATGAGGACCGTGTATGTTTAATAATCAATTGTTTTGAATTAATATTATAGAACATTCAAAGAGTATTATTTGAAGAAAGAAAAAGTACCAAAAGTGGAATAAATTCTACCTTAGTGGAAAGTACTAATAAAAAAGTAAAATTTTTCCTCTTTTCCCTTAGAAATATATATTTTTTCTAGAATTTAGTTTACAAAATGCTCCGTATTTAAATCTATATATCACAGATAAAACTCAAACGAATCAAATCTGCATTAATTTGTTCCAGAAAAATTGTGCTTTTAAAAAGTACCAAACAATTTACTCCAATTTGATCCTATAGAGGCCTTAGTACTCGATTTCCAAAATAATATACCAATAGCTTATTTTGTGTGGGTAAATAAACTACTTTTTAAAATTTTATAAAAGCTGGCTCAATGAGTTTGAATAAAATTAAATTTCCCGTTTTTCCCTTTTTGGTACTTTTTTTCCCCTGTGAAATAGCAAAAATGTTATTACATTAAATATTACAGAGTTTGTCCGTAATTTAATAGGAGTAATTCAATAAACCGAAAATGTTTTCTTAATGTGCTAAAAAAAAGTACCATAAATACGTTTTTCTCCCTTTTTGACCCAAAAAGGACTGAATTTTAAAAAAGTACGAAACAGGTGTCTCCTAATTTTCGGAGATGTATCCAAAATATTTATAAAAATTTTATTATGTTAATTAGTTAAATAGTTTTAAAGTGCCAAAAAAGGTACCAAAATCACCTTTGTTACACATTTTCACTCCTTAAAAGTACGAATTTCTAAAAAGTACCAGACACCCACCTGCTTATTTTAAAAGCAGATACAGGTGCACTTACAATTTTTCTTGTATCACTAATACTAGGTAAGATAATTAAGAAAAGCTGTTTTACCCGTTTTTTCCCTTTTTTACCCATAAATGTACAAATTTCCAAAAATTCCTCCTTAGTGGATCTACATAACCAAAAACACATCTACTGTTAAAATTTCATGATGCTAGGTTCAGCCGTTTGGGCTGTGCGATGATGAATCAGTCAGTCAGTAACGCTACTATTTTATATATATAGATAAGTGTTTACAAATCTCAACCAAAAAAGATTTAATTTCCCAACCCTTATTAAACTTTCACAAACCCGTAGTCAATTTATCAATTCAACCACGCATCTAACTCTCTCCCTTATATTACAATCTTGTAATACAAGTTGTAAGTACAACATGAATTTAGTAAAATTTTTGTTTTTCACTAGCACGAATTTACAACTATTCAAAAAAGGGCTTGCTGCATCATTATTTTAATACTACTCGAAGGAAGTTTTAAAACTCAGCTTAATTTTGTGAATTTTTAGTTTCTTTAGCTTTTGTTGTTATTAAAAGCTCTTGGCCAGTATGTTTTTACTGCAAGTATTTTGTAGTTCTTATAAATTTTCCTATTTTTTTGCTCTGGCATGTCAATAGAGATGCTTGTCACGTCATTGTTGCACTTAATTGTAGGAAGTTGTAAACGTTTTATAAAGTATGTAGTATATTGGGGCATAAGTAAAAAAAAAGTATAAGAAGTTGTTGAAGAAAATTCATTCAGTCTTTTAACACACTAACTCACCCACTCAATCCAATAGTTGGTTCGGCTGACGGACTTATTTATAGTGTGTGTGTACGAACATTTTCTTACTGGTATTTATTTTTTTCATAGAGTTTATAAGAAAAGTTTTTCATCTTGTTGAATTGGATGACCACCATAAAGCGTGTTTGTTGGTAGTTGCAACTATATAAAGTGTGGCATGTTCATATTCTTATAGTGATGCAATGTTTTTTTTTTTACTTGTTTAAATTTTTGTATGGTAGATGATCAAGATTTAAAATTATAAGTTTCTTCTTTTGAAGTTTTATTTAGTAAGTTCCTAAAACTAGGCTATAACAAATTATAGTTAAGATTTACAATTATGAAAAATGGTTTATGGTATACTTTATGGGTTTCTCAAAAATACGAATTTAAACTTTTTTGTGGTTTCAAAAGTTATTGTTAAGATAATAAGAAAACGTAATTATTTATTGCATATTTTTAGGTAAATATTAATATTTAAAAAATATACAGTGGACGTCCACTAGTACGAATTATATAGTGTCAGGCCCTTTCGTAATACCGAAAAATTCGTATTATTGAACAACACATTTTGTATGTTTAAATTCAAATAATACACATAAAATATTGGATTTTATTTATTTTTGTTTTATTTTTCATGAAAAATTACGTAACGGAACAAAATATAATAAATGTGTATTATTTTAAATAAATTTCTTGTACATAAACAGGCATAAAAGGGACATATTTACGTATATGAATTGTTAATTTTGAAAGTATCGTGAGTCCAATAGTTGAAATGAGATATATGTAGAAGGTTTTAAATTTTAATGTTTTTAAAAAGATGTGTACCACAATTTGCAATTTACATATGTGTTCTAAAATGTATTAAAATCTTCAGATTACATAAAACTTTTATTAGAAACTTGAATGGAATATACCACAATTCTCTAATTTATAATTTTCTCTTAAAAATTAGAATAGTTATCCTTAAACCCATTGTTTGGATGTGGAGTCACACTACTTTCAAAATTAACAGTTCATACATACATATGTATATAAATATCATTTTACTTATTAAAAAATCCATCATTTATTGTTCTCAGCAGAGTTATTGTCGGGAACTAATAAAATACTTTCCTCATTGGCGTTATCATCCAATTTAATTTCTTCTTCTCCAATAAAATAAATTAATAACACTAAATAATTGTTGATTTGTAAATATACATGCAGAAAATTGTGTGTATAGGATTTTTAAAAATACAAAACACTTGTAATAAATACAAAAAAACTTCAAAATTACTGAGCTTAAGGAATGATACCGAAATAATAAAATAAAAACATAATAAAAACTTCATTCATACGTAAATAAAACCAAAATTTCCATAAAAAATGCGTTATTCGTACTATCGAACAGAAAAATTTTGACTTTATTCGTACTATAGAGTAGACAATGCAACAATTTTGCCATTCGTATTATTGGATATTCGTAATAAAGAGTATACGTACTATTGGACGTCCACTGTATAGGGAAATTTTTTAAACTCAACATAGATATAATATACTACAATTTTTCTTGTAAAACAGGGATGGAAAATTAAATATTTCATTTTAAAAAAATTTGCAAAAATAGTTTTACTGTTGAATGTTTTACGAAGACAATAATTTTAAATAAAATTTCTATTTATAAATATTTATTATTGCTGATGTTAAACTAAAAAGAAATTGTGAAATTTGTTATCATGAATCCCTCAATTCCCAAGATAGTTTTGAAAAATCCCAAACATTTGTTTTTCACTTTTATTTCCATACCAGAGGCGGAATTATCGAAACCCTTTACGGAATGATTAAAAACACATTGTACTATTCAAAATGCTTAATTATAATTTAATATCGCCTACACGATTTGAGAATGTATACTACTTTTCGCACGCCTTTGATGCAGCCATGATGTCCAAATTTAAAACTTTTACTTTTACTCTTTACGAGTGGATAATTTCATTTAAATTGGCCAAACCGTTTAGAAGTTTTCTCTCTTTAGTGGGGAGGGTATATTGGATTTGTGCTAATGTTTGTAACATACAAAAATATTCGTCCTAGACCCACGTTAAAGTATACCAATCGGCTTAGAATCGTTTTCTGAGTCGATTAAGCTATGTCCGTCCGTCCGTCTGGCTGGCTGGCTGTCCATGTAAACCTTGTGCGCAAGGTACAGGTCGCAATTTTCAAGATAATTGAATGAAATTTGGCACGCACGTTTTATTTGATCTAAAGACGAAGCCTATTGAAAATGGTTAAAATCGGTCCATTATTTCACCTAGCCCCCATAGAACAGAACCCCCCGAAAAGGGCTCATAATTATGTTAAATATACAGATATATCGATAAAATACGGCACAACTAAGTTTTATAGAAGTCTTGATGACCCTGCCAAATTTCATAAAAATCGGGCCACATTTGACCCTAGCTCCCATACAAAGTCCCCTTCAGAAAATTACTTGAATGTCCCAAATTAGCTTATAAACACAAATATCGCGATAAAATTCAGCACAATAAAATATTATGTAAATATAAATATATTCACAAAATTTTATCGGGCTTGGTCCATATTTGCCCCTAGCCCCATATAAAGCCTTTTTCAGAAAAATAATTTTTCATCCATAAATTGCTTAAATGTATCGGAACAAGGGAATATTGAAGATAAATGCTTTCTTATGAAAAATAAATCACATTTAATATTCATAACTGGTGTAGGGTATCATATGGCCGGCCACGCCCAACTATACCTTCT
This sequence comes from Lucilia sericata, assembly GCF_015586225.1. Lineage (NCBI taxonomy): Eukaryota > Metazoa > Arthropoda > Insecta > Diptera > Calliphoridae > Lucilia > Lucilia sericata. The sequence goes on along the minus strand of NW_023995139.1, from coordinate 10,320 downwards.
TACTTGTTTTATTTGTATACCACTGTGCCTCGGTGTAATTTTTGTAAAAAAGTGATCACTTTCTTAGCCTCATACCTTGCAAATCGTTTGGAATTTTGATTTATTTTCTAAGGCAAAATTGTAGCTCTTGTCATAAAATTGTAAACATATAAAATCCAAAAAAAAACTTAATCTTCATTTATCAAATTCATTAACAAATTTCATTGCTTTTATTAACGATACCTGTACGTATACGTGTTAATGAATTATTGATATTACAAATATTAAGTATACGCCTAATATAGAGAAGCACCCGAAAGTAGAGTAAACAAAATTTATCCCTAATTTTGTATAAACAATTTAGATATCCATATGAACATTATGGCGACATAATGGGCGGGCTAGATATAGTGGGCGTGGCACCTCCCATGTAAGAAAGCCTTAAATTAGTATATCTGAGAAAATATAACAGTTAGAGTCCTCAAATTTTTTGGAGCTACTTTAGTATCAACATAAATATTTAGGACAAGAAATGGGCGGACTAACTGTAGGGGGAGAGGCACCTCCGATATAAATTAAATACAATAATTCATATGGCTGAGAAAGTATAAGAACTAATATCCTCAAATTTTGCATGAAGAACTTTGCAATCCATGTGAATATTTGGATAATAAATTGGCGGACTAGGAATAGGGAGCGTGGTACCTTCCAGATGAATTAAATACAAAAATGTGTATATCTGGGAAACTATTAGAGCTAGAATTCTCAAATTTTGAACGAACAACTTTGGCATCAATGTTAATATTTTGGTAATAAATTGACGTGGCACCTCCCATATGAATTAAAGACAACATCTTATCTATCTGGAAAAATATTAGAGTTAGAATTTTCAAATTTTGCACGAAGAACTTTAAGATCCGTATAGACTCTAGCACCACTGATAGTGGTGGAAGGAAAAAAGACAAACACTTTGGGTCCTAAAAAAATCATGATAATGAAATAATCGTTATTATTTTAAAACTTAAATTTTCCATGCTTGTTCTACAATACAGTTCTGTACAGCTTAAAGCCAACTAAAGCCCTCAGACTCATATTTCTTTGTTTACCACTATATATTCATATTCACCTTTAAGTTCTTTTAGAGAGTTCCAATGACACAGATTATATATATTTTTTTTAATATATTTTTATTTTATTTTACTTAAACTCTGTATAATTTGTGAAAAAAAAATCATACAAAATATTGTATAATCCAGTACAAGTTACAGGTATAAATCTTCTTGTTTTATTTCCATGACACTATTGTACATATTGAATGCGTATGATCAAATTCCTTCACAATACTTCTTCTACTCATACAATTTGTTGCCAATAACTCTATATAACCAGAGAAATATTTTAATTTATAGTACAATATTCTTTGATTTATTTTATTTATTTTTTATTTTCATGTTCGGTTCAATATTAATAAAAATAAAATGTCTTTCATACCTTTACGAAAGTATTTTATTTTATTCTTTTTTTTTTTGTTCTTTTAACTCATACATTTATGTAGTCTTTATGTTATTGTATACGAGTAAAAGTGTAAGCTGTGTCCTTGTATGAATTTCAGTATATACCCTACATTTAGAAGTTTAAATATATGGAAGTTTTTAAAAGTTATTTAAAATCTGTGCAAACTAAACTGAAGAAGTCACGATATCTGTTTATCACTATATTTGTCTGTCTGTCTGTCTGTCTGTCTGTCTGTCTGTCTGTCTGTATGTCTGTCTGTCTGTCTGTCTGTCTGTCTGTCTGTCTGTCTGTCTGTCTGTCTGTCTGTCTGTGTTGTCTAACCGTACATAAAACAAAAAGGTCTAAAAAAGTTACCCAAAAAGCTAAAATTTCTAGGTCTTAAGATATTATATTAGTTTGTTTTCTTACAATGAAAGAAAACTGTTGAAAAAGTTATATAATCTGAATCTAAATCTTTACTGTGTGGTTTCCATCGCAATAAAAGTATTAACATCAGACTTTTTCTGCGGATAGAAGTATTCGCCGATATACTTTTATAGACCATTTTTTTAATACAAATATTCATTCATTTAACAAGGGCATCTGGAAATTTTACTCTTACCAAATAAAGAAATCAGAATTGTTTTTATATTTGATTTCTTTATCGATACCAGTAAAATTAAATACATATACGTATAAATACACACATATATACACATGTACATACATATGTATATATGTATTTACGAGTTTATGTATACATTTGTAAATGAATACGTAGATTAAATTATAATTCTTTGTATATGTGTAAAACAATCATAAAGCCATAATTTAGCGGTTTTTATTATTGCGTATACATATAACTGTATGTCAGTTGACACACACACATTTATACAAATATACATATGTATATACTTAAGTGTATATATTATGGATAAATGTGAGAGTATCTTTGTTTGTGCAACCTGTACATAACTTAGTATGTGTAAGTATGAATATTTTAAAAGTATGCGTAATTGAATATAACGAAAATTAATTTCTGCATTTATATCTTCATACAATATTTCTTATTATTTCACTTTTTATTCCCTTCACTTCGTGAGAAGGGTATATGTAAGTTTGTCATTCCGTTCGTAATTTCCACAATATAATTTTCCGATAATATAAAGTATATATGTACATATATATATTATGGATCCTTATAAATAGCGGAGGCGACTAAGCCATGTCCGTTCGTCCGTCTGTCACTCAGACAGTCGGTCAATCTGTCTGTCTGTCTGTCTGTCTGTCGGTCTGTCTGTCAACCTGCCTGCTGTCTGTCCGTCTGTTTGTCTGTTGAAATGAATTTTCTAAAGACTCCATATTCTGTCAGACATCCTTTCGAGAAGTTTTCTGTATTATATCAGCAAAATCCATCCATAAATAACGGAGATATAAAAAAAATCCGAGCCAACCTGTGAAAATTTCAAAAATAGAGACCTTTAGTGCATGCATTGGAAAAAACCATCAACCACACTTTTAATAACTTACTAACTTACTAACTACTAACTAACTAACTAACTACTAACTAACTAACTAACTAACTAACTAACTAACTAACTAACTAACTAACTTACTACTACTAACTAACTAACTAACTAACAACTAACTAACTAACTAACTACTAACTAACTAACTAACTAACTAACTAACTAACTAACTAACTAACTAACTAACTAACTAACTAACTACTAACTAACTAACTAACTAACTAACTACTAACTAACTAACTAACTAACTACTAACTAACTAACTACTAACTAACTAACTAACTAACTAACTAACTAACTAACTAACTAACTAACTAACTACTAACTAACTACTACTAACTACTAACTAACTAACTAACTAACTAACTAACTAACTAACTAACTAACTAACTAACTAACTAACTAACTAACTAACTAACTAACTAACTAACTAACTACTAACTAACTAACTAACTAACTAACTAACTAACTAACTAGACTAACTAACTACTAACTAACTAACTAACTACTAACTAACCTAACTAACTAACTAACTAACTACTAACTAACTAACTAACTAACTAACTAACTAACGAACTAACTAACTAACTAACTAACTAACTAACTAAGTAACTAAGTAACTAACTAACTAACTAACTAACTAACTAACTAACTACTAACTAACTAACTACTAAGTAACTAACTAACTAACTGACTAACTAACTAACAACTAAACTAACTAACTAACTAACTAACTAACTAACTAACTAACTAACTAACTAACTGACTACTAACTAACTAACTAACTAACTAACTAACTAACTAACTAACTAACTATACTAACTACTAACTAACTACTAACTAAACTAACTAACTAACTAACTACTAACTAACTAACTAACTAACTAACTAACTAACTAACTAACTAACTAACTAACTAACTAACTAACTAACTAACTAACTAACTAACTAACTAACTAACTAACTAACTAACTAACTAACTAACTAACTAACTAACTAACTAACTACTAACTAACTAACTAACTAACTAACTAACTAACTAACTAACTAACTAACTAACTAACTAACTAACTAACTACTAACTAACTAACTAACTAACTAACTAACTAACTAACTAACTAACTAACTAACTAACTAACTAACTAACTAACTAACTAACTAACTAACTAACTAACTAACTAACTAACTAACTAACTAACTAACTAACTAACTAACTAACTAACTAACTAACTAACTAACTAACTAACTAACTAACTAACTAACTAACTAACTAACTAACTAACTAACTGACTAACTAACTAACAACTAACTAAATAAAAACTCAACAACATTTTAAATTTAAAAGAAAATATGTTTTCTTGTTTAAGACAGATTCACTTGACTGAAATTATATATGTATGTGTTAAAGTCTAGCAAATTTTAATTTAATCCCTATTTAATTTTTCTATTAAAATTACTAATTTAAGCTACATTAGTCTTTTGCTAAAAGCACAATTTTGTAAAAGGCGAAACAATAAATTAAGTTGCTCATTTACAAAAATCAACAAAACTAAAATTAAAACTAAAACTGAAGACTTAAAGTAAACAACATTCAATGGCAAACAACTTGTTGTTAAAACAATATTTCAACTTTTCGCCGTTTTAGCTATTTTCCAAATACAAACACAAACGATTACTGTAAATAGGAATCTCAACAAAAAAAAAACCTTTCTCGGGGTCAAACATTTTAAAATGCACTTAGTTTAACAATTTTCTTGGTAAGTGGCATTGCTATAGAGGGGAGCAAAAAAATCAGCCAACAAATATTGGTGGTTTAATTTCACAGAAACACTTTTAATACAAAAACACAAATATATTGCAACAAATACGCATAGATTTGCAACAGCAACATCATCATGATACGTAGATATAAAACACTAGCACACTTAGCAAAGCACTTAAAAATCCACCAACTAAAACTGCAGTCATTTGTTAGATACATTTCCTCAAAACAAAAAAAAAAAAAAAAAAAAAAGAACTCCAAATGGACTGTATTAAAAGGTTTTTAAATGTCTCTGTCAATTAGTCCGTCTCTAAGTTAAGTTGCAATTAAATCTCTCGTGTGCTTTCTCTGATTACAAATGCACAACATCACAGAGTCTTGAACATAACTTGATGCTGGTTGTGTTATTATAGATTTGAAATTTTTGCTAACGTTATTTTCGTGAAATCAAAGCGCGAATAAGACAATACACATTTTTAATTTAGTTCTGAAATTATTGTATTTAACAAACTCAGAGTAATATGTCACATAATATTTTGAATCATAACCAATAATGTTGAATTTCCCCATCGATGATCCAGAGAGAATGACATCGTCCCAAAATATTGGGATCCAATATGGATAAACTGACTTTCCGATATACATTCATCTCAACACGTTCGTTCTAGTTATTTATGTCGTTAGTTCTAGTTATTTAGTTAGTTAGTTAGTTAGTTAGTTAGTTAGTTAGTTAGTTAGTTTTATTTAGTTTAGTTAGTTAGTTAGTTTAGTTAGTTAGTTAGTTAGTTTAGTTAGTTATTTAGTTAGTTAGTTAGTTAGTTATTGTTAGTTAGTTAGTTAGTTTAGTTAGTTATTAGTTAGTTATTTCGTTCGTTCGTTCGTTCGTTCGTTCGTTTCGTTCGTTCGTTCGTTCGTTAGTTCGTTTCGTTCGTTAGTTAGTTCGTTCGTTCGTTCGTTCGTTTCGTTCGTTGTTCGTTCGTTCGTTCGTTCGTTCGTTAGTTTTCGTTCGTTCGTTCGTTTCGTTCGTTCGTTCTTCGTTTCGTTCGTTCGTTCGTGTTTCGTTTCTTTCGTTGTTCGTTCGTCGTTCGTTCCGTTCGTTCGTTCGTTCGTTGTTCTTTTCGTTCGTTCGTTCGTTCGTTCGTTCGTTCGTTCGTTCGTTCGTTCGTTCGTTCGTTCGTTCGTTCGTTCGTTTTTTCGTTCGTTCGTTCGTTCGTTCTTCGTTCGTTCGTTCGTTCTTTCGTTCGTTCGTTCTTTTCGTTCGTTCGTTCGTTCGTTTCGTTCGTTCGTTCGTTTTCGTTCGTTCGTTCGTTTCGTTCGTTCGTTCGTTCGTTCGTTCGTTCGTTCGTTCGTTCTTCGTTCTTTCGTTCGTTCGTTCGTTCGTTCTCGTTCGTTCGTTCGTTCGTTCGTTCGTTCGTTCGTTCTTCGTTCGTTCGTTTGTTTCGTTCGTTCGTTCGTTCGTTCGTTCGTTCGTTCGTTTCGTTCGTTCGTTGTTCGTTCGTTCGTTCGTTGTTCGTTCGTTCGTTTCGTTCGTTCGTTCGTTCGTTCGTTCGTTCGTTCGTTCGTTCGTTCGTTCGTTCGTTCGTTCGTTCGTTCGTTCGTTCGTTCGTTCGTTCTTTCGTTCGTTCGTTCTTGTTCGTTCGTTCGTTCGTTTCTTCGTTCGTTCGTTCGTTGCGTTCTCCCCTCTTCCTTTCCTGCTGATACTGCTAGAATATGTTAATCTCTGTCGGCGCTATATTAATGTAACGTTTCAGCTTGGAAGCTATAATTGTGGTTAGGAAGATTGGGCTTTCTATATGGATCGCCAGATACTTCATTTAAAACCAGATCCTTCTAATTCAGAAGCCATTTTGGTAAAGCAGATTTCCGCAGGGATTAGCTCTAATATACCGCTGGACAACGGTTTTCAATCTCCTTACAATTTCTGTTTAGAAAAATTGTACATCGTCTCAGAATCTAGTCAAAGTGTACCTTTTAGGACACTTTCTTACATTTCCATGAATACTGTCTATATGACCTTCGTTTGTACGTTGTTTTTTTTTTACAAAAAAAAAAAAAAAAAAAATTAATACTTGAACATAGAATTCTGTTGGTTTTGTTTGTGTCGTCTGTTGGATGATAAATAAGTGTACAAATATGCCACAAAGGACAAAGTATTTAAATTCCCATAGTCATAGATCTTGTGTACGTATGGCTATATATATCTATGTGAATGAGTGCGTGTATATGTTTATTTATGTTCATATGTATACTTGATGGCATTCAAGTTTGTTTTTCTGTTAAAGACAACAGTGACTTACTTTTAGTACAAGTTTAGATTTCAAAATGCTTCATATTCTCTCACTCACACTATCTTGGTTTTTGTTTTTGTCCAGATTCTTAGTTTCCGTTTCTGTTTGCTGTTTCTAGTCTTGTTTACGGATATAAACTATAATTGAGAGTGTGAGTTTTGTTGGCTAGTTTTGCCAGATAATAAATCGTTAAATTTCTTCTGTTTCTATAACTGATGTTGTTGCTACTGCTGATGATGTTGGTGTTGTTGCTACTAGTCGTATGTATCTTATTGTACAGTGACAGTTTTATTGCTCAATCTACATGCATTTGGCCACATTTTCGTTTTCTTGTTATTATTGTTGCTGTTGTTGCCATTTTGTTTTATAGCCGGTAGGAGAATACTTTAGGGGAAATACATATGAACACCTAAATACATGCACATATGCATGTGTGTGAGTACATATCAGTAGGTCATGAAGTAAAAGCAGTTAAATCTTATATTATTATTTTATAGAAAATAATGATTAAAGTAAAATTTTTCATTTTGCATAAAAAATAATTTCATTATCAATTTATATGTCTATAACAGTTTGTTTGAAAATAATTAGTTACTTAAATCAGTTATGGAGTTAACCACATTTGCTATACATTCAAATGTGTACATGTCCATATGGTTAGCCGTATGCTATGCATTTGCTTTTAGATGCACATACATATACAGCTACATATGTTTGTGCATTCATCTATCGCCTTGAAGTTCCTCTCTCTTTCTCTCTATCTATTTTTTGTTGTGTGTCTGGAGAATTTAGAAAAATATTCTTCATTGAAAACTTGTTGTTTTGTGTTTCTATTCATTTCTTGCAGTTTCTCCTTGTTGTGTTGGATTTCCTGGCAGCAGTTAATAAATTGCCGAGGTTTACGCGTTCGACACATGTAAAACCTTTGGGGGTGTTGGTAACACCGAATACACACATAAATTCTTTGAAGCGAAAAGTTTTTAGGGGTACAGAAAAGGAGAAAACATGATTTTTTTAAGTTTCCATGCAAAAATCTAATCCCATTGAGGCATACAATTCTTCAGAGTTTAGCATGTTTTGGAATTTGAAAATTACATTCTGGAATCAGGGTAAATTTTTTAATTGTACAGTCATCATAAATCTGTCTACAGAGGGAAATATGGATCAGTCTATAGACTGATGTTCAAACCAGTCTATAGAGTGATCTATAGAGTAGTCTATAGAGTGATCAATAGACTAGTCTATAGAGTGATGAATAGAACAGCCTGTAGAGTGATCTATAGACCAGTCTATAGAGTGATCTATAGACCAGTCTATAGAGTGCTCTATAGACCAGTCTATAGAGTGATCTTTAGACCATTCTATAGATTGATCTATAAACCAGTCTATAGAGTGATCTATAGACCAGTCTATTGAGTGATCTATAGACCAGTCTATAGAGTGATCTTTAGAAAATTATATAGAGTGATCTATAGACCAGTCTATAGACCAGTCTATAGAGTGATCTATAGACCAGTCTGTAGAGTGATCTATAGACCAGTCTGTGCAGTGATCTATAGACCAGTCTGTAGAGTAATCTATAGACCAGTCTGTAGAGTGATCTATAGACGAATCTATAGAGTGATATATAGACCAGTCTATAGAGTGATCTATAGACCAGTCTGTAGAGTGATCTATAGAAGAATCTACTAAGTGATCTTTAGATCAATCTACTGAGTTATCTATAGGGCAGTCTATATAATGATTTATTTAGTAAGCTAGATACCAGTCTGTAGAGAGATCTATAGATCATATATCTATAGATCACATATAGTGATCTATAGATCACCAGTCTCTGAAGCAATGTATAGAGTGATGTATAGAACAGTCTGTAGAGTCAAATATGGACCAGTCTATAGGTTGATCTATAGTCCATTCTATAAGGTGATCTATAGATCATTCTATAGAGTGATCTATAGATCAGTCTTTAAAGTGGTCTACAGACCAGTCTATTGAGTGATCTATAGATCACCAGTCTGTGAAGTAATATATAGAGTAACGTATAGAGTGATCTATAGACCATTCTATAGACTGATATAAAGACCATTGTATAGAGTCATATATAGACCAGTCTATAGAGTAATCTATAAATCAGAATATAGAGTGTTTATAGACTGAGCTAAGGAACGGTATGTAGAAGATAATTATGAGAATCAGTTAGTTTTCCAAAGAAAAATTGTTTTTGGATGAAAAACTTGTAATCTTTTGTTGTTTCTGAAATAGTTTTTTAATTTTCCTTTACTGTATAAAGTACATTAAAGGAAAATTTCTCATTGAAACTTCAAAAAATAAACAACTGTAGAAATTATATATTTTTATTAACTTCAACAGCTTTATATCGCTTTGAAAAGAGTCATGTAGCAAAAAAAAAATGGGGAAAATAAATTTCTAACAAAAACTAAATCATTGTAAATATTGTTTTAAAACACGAGTAGATAAATAAATTAAAGTTTTCAATATAAAAAAAAACAATTTAATCCTTGATACCCTTTTAAATAAAGTATATAGAAACGTATTTTTTACTTTTCCAGTTTCAACATGAACCAGTAACAGCATTCAAAGTAACAGCATTAAGTATCTGAAGCATTATAAGTTCATCTATGATACAAAACTATTACACTATTTTGTTGATGAGTTGATGAGCTTAGAGGGGAGTAAGTTGAAAAAACATAAACTAATTGAATGTATAATATACCCACCACGTAAACAAAACCTAAAGTTAAAAGCTGGGAGACGACTACTACAATAGCAGCAACTATAAACTGGTTACTGCTTAAAATAGCAAACGGAAATCACAAAAAAAATCTCAATGTATGAACAACTATTTCCAAATGGTTATTCTAAGGATAAATTTACAACAAAACAAATACTCGCGCTAACTGTTTTTGTAATATAAACAGGGGCCAATGGGATACACGTAATATAGCAATACAATGACGACAACAACGGCAGCTAAATTGTAGTGTAACGAAACAATAACTTCGCATAATTTACACTTGAGAAAAATTGGTTAGAAAGTTACCAGAAAATTTATTACCTTTTCTTAAATGACAGATTTGGTAGTATATTAAATTATGTTTTAGATTAGATAACCAGAGCTTTTACTTCGTGTATGAACTATCTACTTAAACATTAATAGTTGCTGATCTAAGATTTCTTCTCAACTTATTTCTCTATGTGTTTTCCCACAAAAACCCTACTCATAGTCTAGGAATAGTGTTTTGCTCAA